>NC_141023.1:50920000-51220000 GCF_052040795.2 Danio rerio
CATGTTTTGACACGTTCGAGCATGAACTCAGTTCGAATCCCGCGTCTGATGAACTCTTTCTTCTTTTTTCCCCCGCTACATATTAGATTTTGCCAACTATTTATCACGAGAAAGACAAGTAGGAATCATTAACAAGTGTGTGCATCATATTTTATTTGCACATGTATTGAATGGTAATGTTTCTGATTCACGTATGCAAATTCATCTTCAGATAGTGTCTTTATAGCAACGTGCGTGCAGTACATAGCTCAGATTACATTGGGAAAACAGGCGACCGCTGCAAATTGCGCTTTAATGTTTAGCTGGTCAAATGTATGGTATGGAAACCTTATATACCTGCTAGATGAACCCGTCTCATACAGCTGCCATTGCAAGGCTCAGACACTTTGTAGAGAGGAATTTAACACAACTGCCTCTAGGAGTCGCCAATGGAAATAAAACACACGCACAAAAAATGTGCGTACGCCAGCCATAAAGCTGCCGTGAAGCTGCGCACATTCCCACGTTCAGTTCATTGTTAGTAAATCCAAACGTGAGTGATTCTGAGTGTGAAACCTGGCGTATGCAAAGTTTTTGTGCGTACGCAGCGTTGATACATGAGGCCCCAGGTGTTTTCACTGTGGTTAGTACAGATTTTTTGTTTTATTTTTTCATTTTTTAATTGCAAAAGTAAATCATTTTACATCACTGTTCTACATTAATGGATTAGCGACTTTTGCCGACAGAGCGTGTGTTTGTGTGCATGGAAATATATTATCCTACCTCCCGGTTAAATTTGACCTAATCCGTGTCCTAAAACACTTTCACTTTTTCACTTTTAATTCTTATGAAGGGAGTGATTCGTTTGTGAATGCATCTCCATTAAGAACAACTCATGTGAACCATTGATATCCCTTCGACTCAATGTGCATATCCACCTTTCTGATCTACATAGTAAATAACATTTGTAATATTTAATAATTCATAGTGGAAGGTATGAACATTGAGGCGCAGACGCTGTTATGTTATCAGACACCCTTATAGGTTACTTCAAAAACTAGCGGTACTTCACTTAGACAATAAAAATACAACTTTCCGGCACCGCAACGTCTTGTTGTCATATTTCACTTACATTGTTTGCTATTTTTATTGAACAAAACTAGCATAAGCCTAGTATTTAGTGTGAGTTGGTGCTAGTTTGCCTTATGGTCAGTGCGATAACTGACTGTATTATCATCAATAACTTTACTTGTTTAGCACAAAAGTTTGTACCATACAAAAACGTAAAACACAAAATCTTACTTATGTAATGTTTTGCCTTTATGCTTTGATTTCTGATTACTACACCTGTACGCAGAGCAAAAGTCCAGCATCTTCAGATTAGCTTGACTAGTGAATGGCTTTTGTGCAGGGAGCACTGTACAAACGTGGCGGCGGTATCGACACATGCTCAGGGTCTGTTTGCGATCGATATCTAGTGTAAATATCTATGATGTAACACTATACGCTTGTTAAGTGTGACATCACGCAAAGCAGCTTTCGGGTCCAAACACTATATCAAACTGTATGGGGAGACTCATCAAATGGTAATAATAAACATTTACAAAGCACTGTAATACTTTCGAAAATCATGGTTGCAATATATATATATATATATATATATATATATATATATATATATATATATATATATATATATATATATATATATATATATATATATATATCCATGTCTAATATCCGATAGCCAGAAAGTGATTCATTTGTTATAAATTGTTAGAATTTTGGTATTTGTCATGCAGCACGTCTAGAGACTGTTGTGTACACCATGATTTTATATAAAACTCAATTTAATATGTGATATGATTAAAGCACGATCATAAACAAACATTTTCTCAATTGAAATGAGTGGCGGCTTGGACCCGGAAACAGTTCATTATGCGTCACCGATACGTCACGACTTAAACCGATTGAGTTTTCCTGGATTTCTTCTTCATAAAAATTGTTGAAGTTTCCATGATTTGAAGCATCCTCCAGCCTTCAAATGAGATATAATAACCATTACACCAGGGCTGCTCAATCCTGTTCCTGGAGATCTACCTTCCTGCAACACAGCTGAGCTCTCACACCTGAACCAATTAATTAGGACCTGAACAGCACTTGATAATTACAGGCAGGTGTGTTTGAAATGGGTAGCAACTGAAATCTACAGGAAGGTAGATCTCCAGGAACAGGGTTGCGCAGCCCTGCATTACACCATGGCTCCCTGACAAGATGACAAGATGTGCATGACAATTGCAGCATTTCTCAATTCGATTAATCACCCAGGCAAAACATCACCCAGCCCCACTTTTAATCCCTTCATATTTCTTCCATCAATCCTCAAAAGGACAAATACTGTAACGGATGTAATACTATGTGGAATACTTCATGATGCGTGCAAATGCAGATTTTACAGAGAAAAAAAAATACTTACGTTTGGCATTGAGTAGTAGTTTACCACACTACTAAAATGAAAACCTATTTCTGTTTGTTTCCTTTTACTCCTTTAAAATAAGAGCTAAGCCACAGAACTGGAAATGTAAAGCACTAGAGGTCAACAGTTCATAGCAACAACTTCAAAGCCACTTGAAATCCTTCGTAAAAGAGAGAACAAGAGTAAATAAGACAGCACATGCTTTAGGGAATCATTATAGTGGAGATAAGACAAAATGGTCCATTATTCTGTCTTGGGACAGGGTCATATCCACGCCGCAGGTCAATACAGTGCATTGCTTCGATCTCTGCACTGTGTGTTCTGTGCCATACCGTGCAATTTATACAGCGACGGGCAACACAGTGCAATGAAAGTCACAGTATGTAACAAAGTAACCTCGCAGAGAAAACATTAAAGGTCCCTGGAGGAAACAACTTGCAAATTCAATGTTTAAGCATCTTTTCTTTAAGCGATAGTTCGTCCAAATATGACAATTCTGCCATAATTTACTCCCCTAAGGTTATTCCATCCTTTATCAACTTCTTTGCTCTGTTGAACACAAATATTTGGAGGATATCAGCAACGAAACTGACCTTGCCATTGATTTACTGCCATAGTTGGAAGAATAAACGTAAATGAGCATAAATGTGTGGCAATATCTGTTTGGTTTCTGACATTCTTCTAAATATCTTTCTTTGTGCTCAGCAGAGTAAAAAGAAGTAGGATTGGCTAAACATGAGGCTTAGTAAATAGGAGAATTTTAATTTTTGGGTGAAGTATACCTTTGTTTTAAAAGATGAGTCCACCCAAAAAACAATAACTTGTTATTTATTACTAACACTAATCCAGAGATTAATCTTTATCTTCAGAACCCAATGTAAGATACTTTAGATTAAATATGCTTTAACTTTCTTCACCTAGAGTTCCTTTACTGAAACAAGGATGGAGGATGAGGGAGCTCTCAGATTTCATCTAAAATATCTTAATTTATGATTCAAAGATCAACAAAGATCTCAAGGGATTGAAATGACATCAGGGTGAGTAATAATAACAGAATTTTCATTTTTGGGTGAACTTACCTGTAATATTCTACCAAATAAGACATTTCATTTATGTGATTAGGCCCAACCTAGTCAAATCTGAACTCTATTTTTTTTAAAGTGGAGTTAAAGACCTACGTATAAGTGTTTCCAGCGTTCTTGAAAGCATCCCAGCGTATGCTCCTAAAACTAATACCAATTAAATTTGATAGTGTTCCTAAAGTGGTGTTTTCTAGAGTTACACGCGACCGACCTTTGCGTCGCCTATGGCACCCCACACATCAAACACAAACTCATCTGGAAAAGCAAAATCGCCCAGAGTCTCGTCCAAAGCTTCAGCAAACTCATCTGGGTTCTTTTTATCCTTGCCAAGCTCCACCATTGTCGCAGCTGTAAAAAAACGTGAAGAGTTATAGAAGAGGCTAATTAAAAAACATACAAAAACAGGAATATGCATGGAAACATACCAAGTTCACTGTCTCTGATGCCCATGTAGCTCTCCAGGAGATCATCAACTTTCTCAATGGCTTTTTCTTCAAAAGCTGAAGGCTGAAACACAAAGAAAGAATGAATATTAGACATTCTCTTGCTTAAATGAAATTTATGGCTGATCTGAACTGTGCTGATCTGAAATAGTTTCTTTTTATTATTATTATTTCTTTTTCTAAGGGATTTTTTTAAAGTACCATATACAAGCGACTAACGACCTCAGAGCTCATAACACAAGGGGGTCAAACTCAATTTGTGGAGGCCAGCAGCTCTGCAGAGTTTAGTTCCAGCCCTGCATCAACACACCTTAGCTGTAGGTATCAAACAAGGAACTGAGTTTGATACCCATGTCATAATAGTTCTGTCTATAATTTTAAACAATAACCTATAAACCTTTACTGTCCCAATGAAGAAAATTAATATTTTAAAATTCTAAAACCCAATTGGTTTGTTTAGTTTACTACTGATATGTGACCCAAAGAAAATCAAACAAAAACCCAAAAAATCAGTCATAAGGGTTCATTTTATGATATTAAGATTCATATATCATTTGAAAGTTGAATAAAAAAAGCTTTCCATTTATTTTGTTACAATAGGACAATATTTGGCAGACAACTGATTGAAAAATCTGCCTTTTAAAAGCCCTTAAATTTGTGCAAATAAGGTGCTCAAACTAAGATTAACAAAAAAAATAAGTTTTGGCATTTACAGTAGGTCTTTATGGAATATGATTTTTACTCAATACTCTAATGTGATTTGGCATGAAAATAAAAATCAATAATTTTGACTCAATGAATTGTTGGCTTTTTCTACGTTTAAGTTTTGCCAGGGTTACGCCTTCTGTCCACAGTACCCCAGAGTTTTTAAACTCTGAAAACAGGGCGTTTTGGAAATGCTGAAGAGGCCATTTTAGTTTTAGAACACTGCTGCTCTGTGCCAGTGTGGATGCAGAAAGAGGAGACATCTGAAAACAGATGTATATATATACACACACACACACATATATATATATATATATATATATATATATATATATATATATATATATATATATATATATATATATATATATATATATATATATATATATATATATATATATATATATATATATATACACACACACACATATATATATACAGATGTGAATGAACAAGCTTCCACGAGTAAGAATGCAGACGAAAACGTTGATAAGAGGGGAAAGACTAATGCAGTGGTGTGGAAGTGGTTTGGCTTTTTAAGTTTCAATAAACTTTTGGTTTCAGTGCTCTGCAGCTTCAAACCAGCGGTGTCAAAGAGAAGGCAATGAAGCAAACACAGATGGCTATAAGGCGCCGTTTAGGATTTATATCAATCTTTGCTCATTAACACATTCATTACATGTGCATATACACCTATACTATTAATTGTTCAAAACATTTATGAAACTTGCACATATACATATAAACTTGATTTATGCATACAAACGCACGTAGATATAAACTCGATCCTTGCATAAACACCCACAATTATGCACTCATGTACAACTCGATCCTTGCATATACTTGATCCTCACATAAACACCTAAATTAACACTCACACACACACAAACGTGCACGCACGCACGCGCACACACACACACACACACACACACACACACACACACACACACACACACACACACACACACACACACACACACACACACACACACAAACTCGCTGTATGCTAGCATATAGCACTCGCGCAAACATACAAAATAAAATTCACAAATATATTTATCAGAAATCTAATTATTGCAGAGCTGATAAAATAGAAAGAATGTGATTAATAGAGGTATTACATATGTTAAATAATGAAAATGTTTTATATGAAATAATATAAAATATTAGTCTATAAATAGACTATATAAAATATATAAGAAATATTTAGTTTATTTGGGTTATTATACAGAAATATAAATAGACAGATAGAAACCCTTAAAGGACGTTCAAGATGAAAAGCAACCGGAACTATGAATGTACTCAAACAATTTTTTTCTATTGCAAATATTAATGTAGCCTATACTCTTTTTGATTTTTTAATTATTATAATAATTATTCTTTTTCTGCTTTTTATCTGATGTGGATGTCATAATTGTAAGATTTCTGTATTATTTTGATTGTTAAATATTCAGCATAAACAAAACAAACAAAAAAAACAAACGCTGATAAAAAGTTTCTGTTCATCACGTTGGTCAAGCTGACCCCCACAATCTCATTCATTAATTCATTTATTCTCTTTTCAGCTTAGCCACAGCGGAATGAACCGCCAACTTATCCAGCAGGTTTCTACGTAGCAAATGCCAGCCGCAACCAAACCTTGGGAAACCCCCACGAACTATCTCTACATATTTAATATATATGAATAATATATATATATATGAATTATATATATATATATATATATATATATATATATATATATATATATATATATATATATATATATATATATAAGCTGAGTCTGAGAGTTTTATTTATTTGATAGTTTGTTTAACATTTCTTAAACATTTCTAAATACATATAAAAAGTGAACATACATTTTTTGTACTGTTTATATATATATATATATATATATATATATATATATATATATATATATATATATATATATATATAGTTTTAAGTTATAAGAGCCTGGAGGTATTATAGACTTTGCAAATTCAGTTTTCAGACATTTATGGGTATAGAAATCTATTGTGTGCATTCTTGGCAGTTTTTTACTGGCTTTTTAATATTGTCCATATCGATATTGGAATTATATCGTATCGACTAAAATTAAGAAATATATATTGTCATATAATTTTTTCCCATATCGTCCAGCCCTACGAAATATAAATGTTTACAATACAGGAAATAAAGGCAAGCAATCAGTCAAATTGTGCAGAATTAGTGTAAGCGTTAAACAAATTAATATATTAACTTATCTGCGCTCAACCAAAAAATGTTACCTGAGAACAAATAATAGATTCAAAAAACCAAAGAATCGTTAGAGTCAAGATGAATGAAATATCACGCTTACAACTATAGTGAGATGAGATCCAGTGGTAGATCCTGGCTGAACTGTTCGATGTGCGCTGCTCTCACCTGGGGAGGTATGCTCAAAGCACCCACTGACTGCCTGGGGCTCAGACGTCCACATACACTGCAGCACGTGCAAGAGTGTGTGTGAGGTCACGTGATGTGCGTTTTCCGCGGTGTAGTGTGGATGGAGATCTTTTCAGAAATACTTAAGGAAACGCCAGCGGGACATAGATCATTTTTGCTCTAAAACTCAGTTTCCAAACTTAAATGTATTGTTGTAAGTGGGACTTAAGACTGGTTTAGCGTGATAAATGTATAGCAGAATAGCACAACACAGATGACGCTTTGCTACTTTTGTTAAAATAGAAGTTTTGTAAAAATTAGGAAATTATTAAAACTTCTAACCAATCCATAATCTTTTGCAATGATGACTGCAACTGATGTATAGAGTTATGATACAGCTGCATCGTTTCCATTTTTTCAAAGGTTGTCTTTGAATTTGAATTTAGGAAAAACATTTTTTTTTCTCTAAAAACCTTTGACTTAATCAATGTCAATGCCATTTCTGAAACATTTCTAGCCTCAAATGCTAGGCTGTTCAAGAATTCTTTCCTGTTTTTGCAACAATGCTTTTATACATCACAACACAATTCTCACCATACTGCTCACACACTTTTTAAATGATTATTTTTAAATTTATATTTGCCACAATGTCAGATGTCCTTGAAATTAACCACAATCCACTTTTATGCACAGTAAATCATATATTTTAGTGTGTGTCATATTGTAATTTTTTGGTGACCCTTGAACTAAAACAGTGTTGAGCCATTCATTCTATCTTACCAGCTCCTCTACAGTGGCCGGTCCTTTAGACCTCAGACGCAAAGTTCCTCTGCCCGTTCCTAACTGTGCAGAGCCAGACCTGCTTCCTGAACGCTGACTGATCATGTCTGAAGAAAAAAATGTATTTATATATCAAAATGATCATATCAATTTCCCTGCAAAAGCCGACTTCAACAACAAGATACTGGAACACTTACCAAATGCCTTTAAGGGTTCCACCATCTTCAGGAAAAAAGTTTTCCCTTTAGGCAGCTCCTTCAGCATTTTGGCGACCTCATAATGGCGACAGCCAATGAGTATTTGCCCGTTGATTGACTCAATCATGTCGCCCACATTGATAACTTGGATCTGGTGAATAATACTGCCTTCTCTTATTCTCTGCAAAAGAAACAGATGGTTTTCAGATGACTGCAGCAGACCCACCAGAAGGTATTTAAAAATACAGTTTTAAATTAATGTGATCATCAAAAATGTATTATAAAATGATCATTAGCTAAAACACATTTCTGCTGAATTGCCAGCAAATAACTACATTCCAAGTCTCAATTATTGGTCAAAATGCAGTAAATAAAACTACGGTAAACAATACGGTACATTTTACAAGTAAAATGTGATCAAGTCCTGTGAGTAAAAATGTTAATTTCAGCATCATTACTCTAATAAAAAAAACATTTTTATTATTGTTGTAGACATTTTTTGAAAGTAAATTTTATTTATTGTTAAAAATTATTATTTGGCATTTTGTTTTGTTTTTTGCATTCAATTTGAATGTCATAAAGGCATGGAAAATGGAACCGCAGTAAGCCAGAAGACGCACGGAAGTGGTTGGACACATTTGGACCCCTTCATGTATTGTTTGGTGATTATGTTTTTTCAAACTAGTTTTATTTGAAATATTTTTTTTACTTAAATTGAATGCATTTTTGTATGTAAATGACGGATTAAATAAACAAGAGAATCAAATGAAAGCAAATGGAGTGTGTCCGAAAACAAAGCCCAAACCACACTTTCACATCCTTAGCCAAAATGACAGAACAATTATTGGTAACACTTTAATTTTATGGTCCATTTGAGTGCAAGTAGACTGTCTGCTTAATATCTGTTGATAAACAGACATTTAACTGACTATAAGAAACGTTGCAAGTACATGTCAACTTACACTAACCCTAACCCTGACCCCAACCTAAGAGTCTACTTATAATCTAATGATAATTAGTTGGCATGTAGATGCAATGTAACTTTAATTCAACAAACATACTATCAACTGCTGTATTTACGTGGAAACCTTAATAGTTTTTTGTAGAGTCTCTATGAAGCCCAAGTAAACAACAGCTACTTGGAATAGATATTATTCTTTCAATTATACCATCAGAATTTGATAAAATATATTACAGTTTTACTGGAAGCTCAGATCATTCTTACCTTAATAAAAGCATAGCCAGCTCCATTATCAGTGATGGTGAGCCCCAGTGCATCCTCTCCTTTAAAGACCTCCACCTCTTTCCTTTGGCCCTTCACATGAGCGAATATAAAGTCCTCCAGTCCGATCTGGCCACCCAAAAGCTTGTCCATATCCACTTTGTGAGTGTTCAGTGTGCAAAACATCACCTGAGAACAAATGTAGGCATTTAGTTGACATATTTAACTAGGCTTGCTCTTATACAGGGTTGGCCAATTTTTTTACAACTCTAATTTAATTACCACCGTGTTTGAAATGAGCTATACAAAAAAAACTTGCCTTGCCTAATAAAGGGTTTGAACACAGGTTTCTTAAAATGTCTTGGAAAAGCTGTCAAGATTCTCCTGGGTTTAATCGGTCTCGGTTTGTTCTATTTTTTTCCCTACATGATGCTGAGATCAGATTTCTGTGTGGAGCACTGGCTGCAGTCAGATTCTTTGTGGCTTATACATGCAAACTTACTGAATTATCTCATTGAATTACAACAAATACAAGTAAAATTTATATTTGGAATTGAAAATGTAAATTGCTAATTCCTATAGGGCTGTACAATATATTAAAAAAGTAATCATTATGCAACGACCATAGGCAATATGCATATCACAGAGAGGTCCGATAAGCTAAACACATTTTATTGGCCAAGTACTTGTGTGTTCTGTTTATTGGTTGTTTATCCAATTTTTACAGATAGGACCTTACTATTTTTAAACCCACCTCCCAGGAGTTGCTTTTAGGCTATTACCTAAACTGGCCCCAAAGGTGAAGAGATACTCTCTCTGTATGGTCACGCACTGAAGCCAAGCAGGGCTGTGCCTGGTCAGTTCCTGAATGGGAGACTACATAGGAAAGCTAGGTTGCTGCTGGAAGTGGTGTTAGTGAGGCCAGCAGAGGTGCTCAACCTGTGGTCTGTGTAGGTCGTAACGCCCCAATATAGTGAAGGGGACTCTATACTTCTCAGTGAGTGCTGTCTTTGGGATGAGACGTTAAACCAAGGTCCTGACTCTCTGTGGTTGTTAAAAATCCCAGGATTCATACCCCAGGCAAATTCTGACTAAAAGTCACTTTTTTTCAACCAAAAATCAACAATCCAAAACACACAGCAAAAGTGTTGAAGAAATGGTTCACAGACAAAAACATTAACATTTTGTTATGGCCCATCTGTAGAGGGAGCTTCTGTAAATATCAGGTTGACTGCAAGGAGAAAGTCCAACGTGAAAGAGCTGGAACGTGAACGTGAAACATACCATTAATGACCTGCAAAATCTAGTCAGCAATTATATAGGGAGATTATAGAGAAGGGCATGAATTATTTTGGTTATTCAACTGTTTTTTCATGTTACGGTCCGTGGGAGTTTGGATTTTTCACTCTCTCTTTCTCCTTGTCTGTCATTCGCTGTTTGTCTCACCCCATCACCTTTTGATCTTCTATTTCTTCCTTCTCAGGCATTTGCTGATTAGATCCCGAGCCTGTCACTCCTCATAAGGGTGTTTTCTCGTTCACCAATAAGGCTTTGTCCCTCAGACTTTAAATTTGACCGGCATGCCTTGTTTGATCAGTGCTGTGTTTGTTTGTGCTGTGTACGCTCCCTTGTGTTTTTGTATTAGGGTTTGATCCTCGTCTCTTTAAACTAATCCAAATAACTGTAAATCCGATATGGTTTTAAAGTTCATCATTCCGTTTAGGGGAAAAAATATAAAGTTAACAAATCGCGTGACATACAGTTTGCTTGTAGTTATTCAAAGTGTTCAGAAACATTAGGTAAGTGGGTGTATTTCTCCGCTTTTTTGCATTTCTGTTAATTCTATTAGAGAGTATACTAAACATAATAGTTTTAATAACTCATTTCAAATAACTGATTTATTTTATCTTTGCCATGATGACAGCAAATAATATTCAACTAGATATTTTTCAAAGACACTTCTTTACAGCTTAAAGTCATATCCAAAAGCCTAACTAGGTTAATTACTTTAACTAGGCAGGATAGGGTAATTAGGCAAGTTATTGTATAACGATAGTTTGTTCTGTAGATTATCGAAAAAAATATATAGCTTAAAGGGGTTAATAATTTTGTTAAAAAATTCAAACTGCTTTTACTTTAGCCAAAATAAAAAAAATAAGACTTTCTCAAGAAGAAAAAATATTATAAGACATACTGTGAAAATGTCCTTGCTCTGTTGAACATCATTTGAAAAAGAAAAAACAATTCAAAGGGGGTTTAATAATTTAGATTACCACTGTATATCTAATTTAATATTATATTGTACAGAAATAACATTATCAAAATAAACATAACAGCAATATTTCATATCTTCCCAATATTGTGCAGAAATAATTTTCTCCTGACACACTACAGCAGAAATAACTGACTTTAATCATTTTTAGTTAAAAAAATACTAGTGTTCAAATAATTATGGCCACCACAGTAATGCAAGCAAACATAAACACTCCTTACCTCTGTTGGAGGAATCCCAAAGGCCTCTCCTATCTTAGCATAAAGCTCACGCACGTTACTGAAGCCCTCGATACGTCCTGTGGGGCTGCCGTGAGCCAGCTGTGTGTGGAAGATCAGTCGTGGGCGCAGACTGGTGGGTGGAGGTGGTAAACCCTCATGGGCAGCTCCTTCACCCAAGCCAACCCTGCCACCATCCAGACCATCCAACCCTGAGACGTTCAGTCCAGCCCGGATGGGTTCAGCCTCCTCGTTCTCCACCAGCGGAGACGCCTTCTTTCTGCGTCCCAATCCAAGTGGCATTTTTGGGCACTGCTGTCTTTAATGCAAAAGGTGTGTGCACAAGCTTTAATACCGTTCTTTATGTTCCCAAATCGAAGGAGAAATCTCTGCAATTCAACCCATTCAAATCTCCAGATCTATAATGCAAACAGAAACAGACTTTGATGAAAAAGTTTTAAAAATATTTTTTCGATATAAGAAAAAAAATTGAGGTAAAGTTGGTTTTATATTCACACATTCTGCCATTTTAACGGTCTGTATATTGTTTACTACACTAACTTGAATATTCAGCACATATATAATACGCAATAGCACTATTTAATTGACTGTGAACAATGTTGTACTTTGAGAGTCATTGGCTGATAATATAATTTCCCTATTTAGAATTTGCAAATAATACTTTTCTGAAATTATATCAAGGACGTCTGAATGTGTGAATATAAAAACTAAAAACGACATTTGAAAGAGATAATTGCAACTTTTAATTTATAAGTGTAACTTCTAAGTAATGCAAGCGTATATGTTACAACAGCAAATGTTTGAGTATTTTTGAGTATTTTTAAAGCACTGTAAAATACTTGCTTACACAAAGAAATAAAGAAACGCTTTCGATATTTTGGCAAAAATTAAATTTTTTTTCATGGCAAGGTTGACATATGCATGGAATTGCTTGTGTGCGTGTGAAACGTAGCTTGGAGGCCACTCCATTGAAAGTGCATAGATGGCGCTGTCGAGCCATTTTGCCACACCCACTTCTGAAACCTATAACAAATGTACATTTTCCCCACTTCTGGACCACGTGCAAAGTTTAGTGAGTTTTCGAGCATTTTAAAACTTCAAAAATCATTCTACAGAAAAAGAATACTAAGAATAATAAGAAGAATAAACAGAGCAATCCCAATACGGCCTACACACTTTTAGCACTATTTATTTGACAGTGAACAATGTTGTACTTTGATAGTCGTTGGCTGCTAATACGATTTCACTATTTAGATTTTGCAAAGAATTCTTTTCAGAAATTATATTAAGTCAGAATTTGAGATGTATAATTAACCGGTTTCACTTCTGTGCTTTAATTTGTCACGGTTAATTATTGGTAAAGGCTTCTTAACACTGTTTCTGCACGAAACTGCAGCAAAACTGCAGCAACTAAACAAAGTTATGCCAACTGTGCGCTAGTTTGTACACCGAGACTAATAACCACGCACATTAGATTAACTATGACTAAGGCAAGCTTGTGCAAGTTCATTATTTCCAATGGAGGGACGCGCACGTGATGCAACGAGTCCACACACTTTTTAGGCACACTAGTTTAGATAGGGGATTTTGTGACAGCGGGAATTGCAAACGGCAGAAGTTTGAGGAAGAAGCAATGAAAAGTACACCGGTTTGCAACCCCACTTAAAGTTACAAATATTAACGCCGATGAGAGCGATCATGTGGTGATATGATTCACCAGGCAAGATCAATCCATTGATTTCAGAGAAAGTGCAGAAAGTCGGTCAGCTGTTTAATGGCCCGAATCTCGTTGCACTGCATTCACTGCGTTCAGTGCAAATGGACGATGAATGTAAAATGTAACAGTGTAGATCTTTGCCAAAGAAGCTCGACTTTACCAAGTTTAAACTGAACCTTCGGCTCATGACAACGGTATTGTGCCGATGGTCATCTCAAAAATCCACAAACACAAAGAAATGTAAATCATAGCATAACAAGACTGAGCATTTACAATGACACATACCAAAACCAAAACCTTTAAAGAGTGGCGAAGTAAGACTTCTCTTCCTTTCTTTTGTCAGTTTTTTCTGGTTATTATATTGACATGGGTATAAAAACAATAGTGCAAAATCTTTATTTCTTACTGCAATGCTTCATTTTTGTTTGATGCAAACCATAAATTTATTTGTCATAATGTAATAGTTGGACTTTTTATAGCAGATAACTCGCATTCAAGCAAAGCGGCATGATAATGTTATTCATTGTTAGTATTATTGTCATCATCATTATAATATTGTATAATTATTAGACAATAATGTAGCAATTATTGCACAAATATCAATAGGTTATAACAGAATTATTTAAGTCGTTTCTGGTTTTTGTTAGTCCTGATTTATATTGTTTTCACATACAATAAATCTGCTAATATACAATTTGCAGTAGTGCTCATTCATTTTTGGTGGGTGCTTCTAAACTTTTTATGGTGCACCTAAAATATTTGAAGTTGGAAGCAACGGTGCTACCAGGTAAATAGTTAATTTCAAGCCCTGCTTTAGACAAATATTTTTTTTATTATTATTTATTCATTGTTCTATCGTTTATTTACAGTGTAAAAATAGTTTAAATGTTAAACAATTTACTTATTTTTAGCACAGAGAGAAATTGACTATTGTTTTTTAATATTATTTTGTGCTAGTTAATTAATTTCTGAGCAGCTATAAATAACTCTTTAAAATATAAGGTGTTTTCATGTGATTTTCTAAACTAGTGGTGTTTAGAAATTAATGAATGCATAATAATTATGATAACCGTGAAACCGTGATTATTTCTTAGACTATAATCGTATAACAAAAACCTATAATCACTGCATCCCTAGTCAGAATGTGTGAACATAAAACCAACTTTACCTCAATACCCAAGTTTGGCTGATTCCTAGTGATTCACTTTTGTTCTCACAACTCTGAATTTACTTTATATCTTGCAAGATATTGACTATTTTCTTAGAAGTGCTAAAGGCACAGTTATAAACGCAGCATTGATTATAAACTCAGAAGCTAATAGAGTCAGAATTTTAAGAAAAACTGACATTTATAACAAATTTACAATTCACAAGCTTCAACATATGAGGTTATTATAGCGTAAATTTATTACACACCAGCCTCATGCAAACAAATACAAGAATCAGTTAATCAGCAAAAATGTTAAAAAATATTTTTTTTCAAAGATTATTTTAAAAATGATACATTATAGGTCCATAAAACTTTTATTTATTTTATTTCAATAAAGAATCCATATATGCTATCAATATATTTACATTTATATGAGATCCCTGTCACCTTTTTATCAAGCATTAATCACAAAAGAAACATTTGTTCATACAAGCAAAAACAAAACACTATATAATATAACCCTAAAATGAAATTTGTGTGGCTTTTAGGTAATAAAGTAGAAATAATGCAAAAATTTCCATACATCTAATAACTAATTATGGCTCTGTCTTGTTTATTGATATACCGTTACATTAGTCATCCTTCAAACAAACCTCGAACTAGTAAACAACAACCTCACTAACTGATGAATTCAACTCAAATACTTAAACTCGCCATTGAAAAAGTGCTTTCGTGAGTTAAAAGTTTAAGGGTTAAAGCATCCTGGGATTCTATTCATAGACTCAAGCTAAGGTTAGCACGTTAGCATCCTGTAGACATCACGACACTTACCAAACTAACACTGGCAAGGAGAAAACCATGAACCGCTGGACGCCGAGCTTATAGTAAGTTCATTACAGGGGATGATTGTTGAGGAGTGTTAATGCAGGAGTTTAGGGAGTGTTGTAGTGTGTGCGAGGAGGGCGGACATCACATCACTCAACAGAACACACACTTCTTCCTCTATTGACACACTGAACAGCAGCGCAGCTCAAACACACGCGCGCCCGCTGCTGCCGCCTACAGCACAGAAGACATTACAAACTTTACAATGTGATAAAACTCACCTTCATTCATTCCTTTTCCTTTGGCTTAATCCCTTTATTTATCAGGGGTCGCCACAGCCAACTTATCCACATATGTTTTACACACCAGATGGCCTTCCAGCTGCAACCCAGTCTTGGAAAACATTCTTACACTCTCATATACACCATGGCCAATTTAGTCTATTCAATTTACCTATAGCGCATGTCTTTGGACTTGTGAGGGAAACCGGAGGACTGGAGAAAACCCAGGCAAACACAGGGAGAACATGCAAACTCCACACAGAAATGCCAACTAATCCAGCCTGGACTCGAACCAGCGACCTTCTTGCTGTGAGGCAATGGTGCTGGCCACCGTCTCACCCTAAAACTTATTATTTTTACAAATGTATATATCTTATCATTAAAACTTGGCTAAATTAAGCAAAATTAGTTCTTGTTTATGCATAAAAGACAATTAACAAAATATTGATCAACTATTTCATATAATTTGCATATTATTTGTGCTGCTGTCTGCAATAGATATCACAAAATAGCTCAGCTCTTTTTTGTACAATTTTAGGTTAGTTTGAAATGAAAATTGCTTGATCAGACTACATAACTTAGTTCACAAATACAGGAGATTGCAATGGGATTTAAATCAATAAAAACGTTCCCCCATTTTGTGTCCCCTAACACACACTTTTCAAACCAGTTACACCCTTAATGACAACATAACTAGTTTACGTATAGTAAGAAATTTTTAATAATTCATATGCTTTTAATTTTGTAAAAAAAACAAACTAGTTATAGGAAGTACTATTTTAAAAGGAACAATTGATAGTTAAATTTGATACTTATAAATAATTAACAATTTGATTAATGTTCAGTTTACCCACTGGCTCAGATGAACTACTCTCTCTCTCTCTCTCTCTCTCTCTCTCTATATATATATATATATATATATATGTGTGTGTGTGTGTATATATATATATATATATATATATATATATATATATATATATATATATATATATATATATATATATATATATGTGTGTGTTTTGCCTGTAACATCACACAACGGTCTCTCACCCTTCACCTTATTGTATTATTCCGCCCACATAGTCAGCAAAGAGCAGAGACTAGTTTGACAAACATTGCTGTTGTTAGAAAACAAATTTTACTTTTGAGGCTATTTTAGTCGAGAATGTAGTTGTTTAGATTGCAACTATGCACTTTATTTATAGTGCCTATTTTAACATATTTACAATTTCTATTAGCCTGCCATAGTGTAGTAGACCAAAGACAGTTGACGTTGTCTATCCACAAGATAGCGCCAGGACCGCATAATAAGTCCTTGCTTGGCTTAAAACCTATATTTTACAGTTTATGATTAAAACAGTTGTGTTTTCTTGAGCGCAAAGCTGAAAAACGGAAGCCTCACGGTTTTTAAGGTGGACCGGATAGTCAATATAAGCTGCGAAAAAGAAGCTGGATTCAGCGTCGTCCCTCCTTATCGCACACAGAGAAACACTGTAGACTGTAATATAGACTGTAGAGAGATATCTCTGTAGACAGACGGCCTTTCATGTCACGTTTAGCCTTATAATCTTAAAATGTGAGCAAAACCAGTTGTTTTGTGATCACTAGACATTCTGCTAACGGCTTCTGCTGTTCTGAAGTCAGCTGCAGATGTGAATGAAGGGCAAAAGAAAGTAGTTCCTAATACAAAAGGGTTTTAGACTCTGTGTTTAATTTTCTTTTTTTATATACAAGATTGTCCTGTCGAACCCTGCATTTTTTACAGTGCTAATAATTCAGGCTATGGCTAATCATTTTGACTTCAACTGTATCAGAATTTTTAGCCCCCCTGTTTACTTTTTCCCCTGAACAGAGATTTTTTTCAACACATTTCTAAACATAAAAGTTTTAATAACTCATCTCTAATAACTGTTTTATTTTATCTTTGCCATGATGACAGACAATAAATAATATTTTACTAGATATTTTTCAAAACACTTGCTTTACAGCTTAAAGTGACATTTAAAGGCAACTAGGTTAATTAGGCTAACTAGGCAGGTTAGGGTAATATTGCAAGTTTTTGTATAAGAATGGTTTGTTCTGTAGACTATCGAAAACTCTATAGTTTAAAGGGGCTAATAATATTGACCTTAAAATGGATTTTAAAAAATTTAAAACTGCTTTTATTTTTGTAGAAGTAAAACAAATAGGACTTTCTGCAAAAGATAAAATATTTTACATACTGTAATATTTCACATACTGTGAAAATTTTCTCGCTCTGTTAAAAATATTTGGGAAATAATTTAAAAAGAAGAAAAAAGTGACTGACTTCAAGTGTATGTAAATTGATTGGTTGTTCAAACTGCTTGTTTAAAATGAGCTGTATCAACACAATTCACAATTCTGGGGGGGGGGGGTGCAACTTAATTGTTTTATGTTCCATTGACTTAAATTGTAAAAAAAAATATATATATATTAATTAATTAAAATAAGGTTAGCTGAATTGGTTTGTGTCGGCAAAACATGGTGTTTTCCCTAATGAGTGATGTTTTAAGGAAGCTACATCATCCCCAAAAATGGGTTTGCTAGTATGCATTATTGAAGAAAAATGTGTGATAAATATTATCATAAATAATATAACAAAGTAAATATAACGACATGACACGGTGGCTCAGGGGTTAGCACTAGCACCTCACAGCAAAAAGGTCGCTGGTTTAAGTTCTGGCTGGATCAGTTGGAGTTTGCATGTTCTCCCTGTGTTTGCATGGGTTTCCTTTGGGTACTCTAGTTTCCCACACAGTCCAAAGACATGCTCTATAGGTGAACTGAATAAACCAAATTGGCTGTATGAGCGTGTGAATGAGGGTGTATGGATGTTTCCCAGTAAAGGGTTGCAGTTGGAAGGGCATCCCCTCTGTAAAACTTACCAAATGTTGGATAAGTTGGCGGTTCATTCTGCCTTGGCGATCCATGAATAAAGGGACTAAGCCGATGGAAAATTAATGGATGAATTTAACTTAATAGTTTTGTGTTGAGACAACATAAAGGTTTAACTAATGCTGGTGTTTTCCCCAACGAAAGACGTTTTAAAGAAGCTACATCACCACCTAAACCCAACCGTCTTTGGGGGAAGAGCAAATCGTACTAAAATGTAAGAATTAGATCGTACGAATTCACACGAACTAGCCACTAAATGAAAAAGTTACAAATTGCCGTGAGATTGACTCAATCATTAAACACAAATAGGCACATTTTGATATACTGCGCAACCCTTTGCCTTTACATTTTACATATCATTCCATTGTTTTGGGGCCATATGGTGGCACAGTGGGCAGTGCTGTTGCCTCACCAGCTGGGTCAGTTGGCATTTCTGAGTGGAGTTTGAATGTTCTCCCCATGTTCAAGTGGGTTTCCACAGTGCTCCGGTTTCCCCCATGGTCCAAAGATATGCAGTGAACTGGGTGAGCTAAATTGGCCGTATTGTATGTGTGTGTGCATGTGACGTGTATTGGTGTTTCTCAGTGCTGGGTTGTGGCTGGAAGGGCATCTGCAGCGCAATAACATATGCTGGTTAAGTTAACAGTTTATTCCACTGTGATTAATAAAAGGGACTACACCGAAAAGAAAATGAACTTTACTGTTTTTTATTCAGTAGGTAGGTTAGTATGGTGGTTGTTCTTTATTTAGTATCAGATGTAGGCTATTGACTAAAATGTTTCTTACAAACCCAAATCAGAAAAAGTTCTGTGATGGCACTATTAATGCTGAAAAGTACAGAGACTTTAGAGCACAATTTGCTGCCTTCTTTTTTAGGGACAACCAAGCATATTTCAACAAGACAATGCAAACCACATTCTGCACACATTACAAAGTCCTGACTGTGAAGGAAGAGGATACAGGTTTGACTGGCCTGCCTGCATTCCCCACCTGTCTGCAATAAAGAATGTGTAAAATGTGAAAAATAACGAGGAACACGCAATGGAATACAAGTCAAAGTAAATTCACAAATAACTTCCTCCTTTTTTTATTCACATTTTCCACACTGTCCTGTCTTTTTCTGATTTGTGGTTGTAGTCAAAAAAAGGGTTATTAAAATATGTATTTTAATTTGGTTTAACAGAATTAAATAATGGGGGTTTGGCAAACGTTCAGTACGATGGTCAGTTGATCCTTGATCACTTCTGCTGTTTGTTCAAACTGCTTAAAATGCGCTGTACCAACATTTCTGAAGTTTTATTTTAATTGTTTTAAATAAACCTAATTGCTTACTCCCTTTATTATTCCGGGGTCGCCACAGTGGAATGAACCACCAACTTATCCAGCACATTTTTACACAACGGATGCCCTTCCAGCCATAACCCATCTCTGGGAAACATCCACACACCCACATTTACACTCATACACTACGGACAATTTAGCCTACCCAATTCACCTGTACCACATGTCTTTGGACTGTGGGGGAAACCGGAGCACCCGGAGGGTGTTTTATAATTCAATCTACTTAAATGTGTAAAAAAAACAACAAAAAAATTAAGTTAACTTAATCAGTTTGTTTTGCCAGTGATGGGTTGCAGCTGGAAGGGCATCCGGTAAGTTGGCGGTTCATTCCGCTGTGGCAACCCTAAATTAATAAAAGACTAAGTCGAAAAGAAAATGAATGAATAATCAATTTATGTCAGGACAACATTAAGGAGTTGTGTGGATCCCAGCTTTTTTATGGCGTACTGGTTTATTTATGTTTTTTATAATAATCCATATTTTGTCATATACATGAACATCATTTCAATTGAATTTAAAGTCTCCATGAACCAGAAGTTGCAACCATTATTTTTTTCATATTATGATGCAGTTCCTAAAGAAACGAATCATTAAATGAGCAAATGGTGGGCATGGCTTGTTTTTTTCCACTGTGGGCTGAATGGATGTAGTAAAGTAGGCTTTTCATTCACAAAGATGAGGGAAGGGGTCTGGGGAGAGTTATCACAATCTAACAGACACCTCCTTCTCACCATTTCTGTTTGTTGTCAAAACTCACAGTTGGAGCAGTGTGGTTAAATATGTTACTCATGCCCAATTCCTAAGAAATAGTCAGAATTATTAGCCCCCCTGAACAATTGGCACCCCTGTATATTTTCCCCCCAATTTCTGTTTAATGGAGAGAAGATTCTTCAACACATTTCTAATCATAATAGTTTTAGTAACTCATTTCTAATAACTGATTTATTTTATCTTTGTCATGATGACAGTGAATAATATTTTACTAGATATTTTTCAAAACACTTCTATACACTAAAAGTGACATTAAAAGCTTAACTAGGTTAATTAGGTGAACTAGGCAGGTTAGGGTAATAAGCAAGTTATTGTATAACTACAGTATGGTTTGTTCTTTAGATTATTGGAAAAAATATATAGCTTAAAGGGGCTAAAAAATTTGTCCATAAAATGGTATTTAAAAAAAAATTAAAACTGCTTTGATTTAGCCGAAATAAAACAAATAAGACTTTCTCCAGAAGATAAAAACAGACATACTGTGACAATTTCTTTGCTAGGTTAAACATCACTTAGGAAATATTTAAAACAGAAAAGAAAAAAAAAAAAACCTCAGAGGGTAGCTAATACTTCTGACTACAACTGTACCTACAGTTTAAGTCATAATTATAACCCCCCATCAACCCCCCACCCCACCCCCCTTTTTATTTTCTATATGAAATATTTCAAAAATTATGTTTAACAAAACAAGGAATATGTCAAAGTGATAATATTTTATCTTCTGGAGAAAGTCTTTTTTTTTTTTTTGGCTAGAATCAAAGCAGTTTTGAATTTTTCAAACACTATTTTAAGGTCAAAATTAATAACCTTAATAGTCTACAGAACAAACCCACATTATACATTAACTTGTCTAATTATCTTAACCTAGTTAACCTAATTAACCTAGTTAAACCTTTAAATGTCACTTTAAGCTGTATAGAAGTGTCTTGAAAAAATATCTAGTCAAATATTATTTACTGTCATCATGACAAAGATAAACAAAAATTGGGGGGGAAAAAACGGGGTTTAATAATTCCGATTGCATCTGTATTTTTACAATGTAATTGAAAAAATAAATAAATAAATATATAGGAAGTGCATTTTCCGATTTCAATTAAAGATTAGAATGGCAAACTATTTTTTTATGACATGCACAGATGAATTCTTCACTACAAAACTGGCTAACAAGCTAACTAGCTAACAAAATCATATAGTTAGTTTTGAATTCTTGGAGACTTTAAGAATTAAATTAAATTGAAATTGAGTTAAAGGCTTTTGTTGCACTTCTGCCTCTTTTTCCATTATCTCAAGAAACACTTACTGTAAGTAAAAAAGGGTCATCTTACACCACTTTAGCCTAAATGAGAACTACAATTAAACTTAAATAAAACATTTCACTTTTTCAGAGTTATCAATCACAAATCTTTTCCATGATTATGGAACGTACACATTCCAGTTCATAAATCGACACTTATCACAAGAATTGTAAATTATAAGGCCTTTAATAGCAAGAAATTAAAACAATTATGCATAAGATAAAGGGTTGTCAAGCATTTCACTTAAAAACAGCCTCAAAAACAAACTACTTTTTTTTTTTTTTTTTTTACAGAAACATATTCAGTGGAGAATTTCACAAAGCATGCTGATGATCAAACCATGTGTGAGGTACTTTAAAGTGTGTGCACTTGTGCCCTCGTAATCTGCATAAGTTTGGCACAAATACTGTCATATCTTATAAAATTATTTGCAGTGATGGCAGTTGTAAGATGTCATGTTCAACAAGCTCTACAAAACTCAGTATTTTCATCATTTCTGAACATCATCATATCAACAAGTCTGTTAAAGACAGCATAAATATCACTGTAAAAAAAAGTTGGCTAAACTTAACTGTAGGGCAACCGAGTTGACAAATTAAATGGAGTTAAGTGCAGTACTTGGGTCAAAAGTAAAAAAAAAATTAAAAAGCAGTAGGTTGTCTTACAATTTTAAGTTGAGTCAACTTGTTTAGAGCGTGTGAACGGTGAGTTCACTGTAAAAAATGCAGGGTTCCACACAATTCATTCATGTTGGCCCAACACAAACCGATTAAGTTAACTTAACACTTTAACAAATTTATGTGGATTAAACATAAAAAATTAAGTTGTCCCAATGAAATATCAATAATTGTGTTGTTTCAGCTCATTTTATTAAGTAGTTTGAACAAATTTAAAAAAAAGTTTAAGTGTTTCAAGGGCCATGAAAACATATTCGAAAGCCAATTGTTGTTTATCGCAAAGCAAGCAACTGAAGATTTGAGCTGTACTGAAAGTTTACAGCGTTTTATAACTGTAAATTTCCACAAATGAATGCTGGTTAACATGCAAAAACACGTTGAAAGCTAAAACGTGCCATTTTCACACCACTAGCACTCAAAGCACCTTTAATGCTCTCAAATATATTACGTATTAGCAGTAAAAATGATCACACTTTACAATAACGTTTCATTAGTTCATGTATTTACCAATAATGAGCAATACTAGTATGCTATTTATTATTCATAGATAGGCCTATATGAAATCTGCGTGCCCAGAAATCCCTTTTTTTAACCCATCTTTGAGTCTGTTTACTTGAGTAAATTTATATTTATTTAGTTTTTTTAAATTAATTTCACTAATATTATTATGATATAATAATGGTAATGTTAAAATGTTCATCTGATTTATGTTCAATACAGTTTATAAAGCAATGTTTTCTGTTTTTTAGTCAATACATTATATGATAGACTTGCTTTGTTTACCAAATAAGTGGATTTAACTGGATCTGCATTGTAAACATTAAATACAAGTTAAAAGAATTATTATTTTTTATTTCATATACTAAGTTAAGCTATAATCAGGGTTCATACACATTTTTCTTCTAAAATTCCATGACTTTTCCATGATTTTTTTTCAAGACTTTCAAGTAAATTTTCATGACCAAAAAAAACGTTTCATGCAATGTCTACATATACGTAGTAAAAGAAAACAATGCATGTTTATATTTTTTTTTACAGTTTATTGTAAAACATGCAACAATCTATTTAGTTTAAATATTTATTTATATCTATGTAAAACTGATTAAGATAATGCTTACATCGCACTAATAATATGAGAGTATGTGATTGGCCAAGGACAGAAAAGAAGTAAATAACCTATATTCAAGTATACAGATATCTGTTTTCCAAGACTTCTCCAAAACTTTGTGGGTTTTTCTAAAAATTTCCAGACCTGAAAAATGTCATGTTAAAATTCCAGGTTTTCCATGACCGTATGAACCCTGTATGATACTCCTAAAATTGTTCCGCATCAATCCATTTATACAATTATACAAAATTCTCTGCAGAAATAGCTAAAAATGTCCGAAGATTCTGTCTGGCCTGAATCATAGCTCAACATTAACTAATGCATTCATAAAATCCAAAGTTGGGATTGTACACACTAGTTAATGCACTGTGAGTTAACATGTTTAAGTAACAGTTAACAAGTTTAATTTCATTAATTAACAAAGATGAATAAATACGAAAGCGAATATATTGCGTAAGTGAATACATGAACTAATGTAACCTTACCGTAAAGCGTTACCTTTAAAACAAACTTAGATTCAGCCATTTTTAATGCTTAAATGTGCTTCAGAGGAGGGATGGTTTGAATGCAGCAGGTGCTCAAGGACACAGTGGTGATGTGGAGATCACACTAACCCATCACATGGTCACTCCTGAAAATGAGTGATGTCCGCAGCGTAAAACTGTGGTCATTTACTGTTGTTCTCAGGTGAAATCCAGACATCTTGATGAGAATTTGCACTCTTTAAGAGTTTTGTAGGAGGGTGAAAGATACACATGCTAATTAAGCCGTTCATATTTGCTGCTCTGATCAGAAGAATATTGGATTTGAAAGAGATTTCCAGTTTATAAATCACTATATTGAGATCTGATTGACAATTTTTGAACTTAACATGTCGTCACGTTCACAAAGACTACATTAACAAAACATAACGAGGATAAAAATGTGCATCTTTACCTACATATCCATTTTCATAATACAATTTTTAGAAATTCACAGTAGTGAAACTTTGGTTATACTTTAGTTTGAGGAACAATTCTCACTATTTACTAGTAGCTTATTTGCATATTGCTTGTTTGTTGGTATTTAAAAGCTAATGTTAAATGGATAGTTTGACTAAAAATGAAAATCTAGTAATTCAATGAACATTTAATTGTCCAAACCTGTTGGAGTACACAAAGTAAGTTTTATTAGGTATAAAAACAGCCACCGATTTACATAGTATTTTTAGCTCCTCCTATTGATGGCTGCTTTTTCCAACATTCTTCAGAATATCTTGTTTTGTGTTCAATAGAATACATAAATTCATGTTTAGAAACACATTAGTCTGATGAGAAAATGTTCCTTTTAGGGTGAACTATCCCTTCAATTAAAATGAAATTAATCCTTTAAAACTAGTTCACAAATTGTAAAAAATAAAAGTAACAAGAGTGGCTGTCTTAATTTTTTTATTTGAATCAAACGATCTGTTCAAGTTATTACATTATATTACAATAAACAACCAGTTGAATCTCTTTTAGCTGAAAAGAAAATATGATTCATAGATGATTATATGGAAGTTCACCCAATACTAAAATCCTGTCATCATTTACTCATTCTTATCACAAATTGAGCTTCTTTATTTCTGTTGAACACAAAAGAAGATATTTTGAAAAATGCTGAAAACTTGTAGCCACTGTTTTCCGTAGTATTTGTTTTTGCTTTTATGGGTATTGGTTAAAGGTAGGGCTGGGCGATTAATCGAAAAGTAATCAAAAACGACATTCAGAATCTACAAATCGATCTAATTTTTCCAAGACAATTTTTTTCAATTACTTTTTCTATGTGTCACATGACCCCGCTCTGTTAAGGCTGATTTCTGCTTCTGCTGCCCCTTTGCAGCCAAATCTGATCTCTGGTCAAGTAGGACAATGGACTCATTTTTGAGCCTTACTTTGCACGATGATGATTGGAAGCTGTGCCAGAGGTGTCTTTAGATGCCATATAAAACTTGTCAGTGAACTATGAGGGTTAAAAAAATAATAAACAAATAAAAAAAATCATTTATAAATCGTTATCGAGTTAAAATTATCAATTAATTGACATTTAGATTTTAGGCCAAAACGCCCAGCTCTAGTTAAAGGTTCGAACATTTTTCAAAATAACTTCTTTCTTTTCTTCAAAAGAAAAAAAACTCAAAGTTTGAAACCACTTGAGGGTGAGTACATAACTAAAGAGTCTATTTTTCATTTGTGTGTGACCTACCCCTAAGTTATTTGAAGTATTGTTATTTCAAGTGATTTAACTTTTACAAGTCACATGCATACACTCAAAACATATATTTGCTGTGTTTTAAACTACTTATTTTAAATGAGCTGAAACAACACAATTCTTAAGGGTTTTTGTAACAACTTAATTGTTTTATGTTCAATCCACTTTAATTTGTTAAAACTAAAAAGGTAACTTAATTCCTTTAGTTGTCCCAATACAAATAGATTGTGTGAAGCCCAGCATTTTTTACTGTGTACGTACTCATGAAAATGTCATATTCTTTAATAATGCACCTAATCTTAATGGCTACGTAGATAGTGTTCAGTAATATTATCAAATAGGTTTATAATAGTTGATAATAGTAATAATGAGAACTGGTTCCCAAACTAAAGTTTGACAAAAACTACTGCACAATTTCTGATTAATGAAAAAAAAAAAAGAGCAAAACGCAGTCTTAGTTTCACATTAGCTAATTTAACACTTGCATATAACTGCAAATAATTAGTAGCTATGTTTCCATGCCAAGATGTGAATTAAATTTACGCACAAAAATTTAATATAGCAAAAAAGACGTGCGAATAAAGCAGCGTTTCCATCCAACGGGCCAAAGAGAACAGAATTGTGGCGCCAAATATCAAAAGTAAAAACTTAATTTACTGCGGTAGGAGAAGCTGTGTGAATCTTTTCCTAATTCAATAAATGACTTGCGCCTCTGAATACAATGCCGACACGCAATGGTGTTTGGAAGAATAAGACGTAGAGCACAGATGCTCGTGACAGTTCTGGAGGTCAATAATTTAATAACATTAATACTGAAATGGTTAAGGCATTTTAAAATGACCAAAACAACATTTCAGATGTTTCACAATGTGCCCAGCCTGCTGGTTTGTCCATTAACACACATTTTTATCATCACATGATCTCTTATAAAAAAATCACATGACTATTTCAATGTGCATACTGAAATTTGTCTGGTAAAAGTGTTTCCATCATAGTTGGATATGCGATATGGGCAAAACAAATCTACTATTTTCTTGAACAATGTTGCAATATCGATTTTAATCACGATTGTGACACATTTTAAACATATTTCCAAGAGAAAAAATTTTGGTTTTTAATCAAAGACCGGCTTGCACGCATATTGGGAGTGATGTGCCCGTGTATTCCGTGCGCACCCAGATGAAAACATCTTTACTATTCAGATTGCTGCAAGCGCAAAACAAGTTACATAACAAGAACTTAACCATCAGCTTCATACTTTGTACTGAATAGAAAATACACATTTCACTAGACTAATTACCTCAGACAAACACAGCGCACCCAAACACTGCAGTGCTTTTTAATTTTCTCCATAAATAAAACTTGTATCAGAGCTGCAGAAATGTTGTTAGTTTGTCATCTCCTGAGAAAACGGTTAATAGTCGCTGAGCAATGACAAATGAGCGCGAGCGCAAAGCATGCTGAATACATTCCACGTGCTTTTAGATGCGATATGCGACTAACAGGTCTTATAAATTACCAGATTCTACAATGCATCAGCCTTCCTGTATCCAAAGTAATCAACTCCACAGATGTTGACTTTTTTTGGCACCAAGTCCTCCTGTGCTGAACTCATCATCCCTGTTTATGCAGGCTATTTGTCATTAAGCTCAGTCTACTGTTCTCGCGCTCGATTTAGGCGCTGGGTTATGATCGGTTCTAATAGCATACTGCGGAAAAATGCTGTACGGTGATTTAGAATGTCCAAACTGTGATTTTCAAAGGATTTCAATTAATCACAATAGTTTATGCATATTGAATGAAAAGTTAATCCTACTTAGTTATGTGCATGTTTTTTATGCGCATTTTCAAAACTGATGCGCATCTTGGTTTTCCATCAACCATTTTTTATCCAAAATGTGCAAAAAGTAGGTGGATGGAAGCATAGCTAGTGACATTTTAACCAAAAAAGGGGTATGTTTAGTGTCCTTAGCAAGAATATTTTAACAAAAATAAGAGCAAATCTGCGGAGGGAACTTTTTTGGAAGAAAAATATCAAATCATAAACATTTGTACCAGAATGACTGCATTTCACACATGAAATGTGTCTAGGAACAGTAAACGACCACAGTTCAGCCAGCTCTGGAAGCACTGAAAAGATAATGCCCAGGAGCCCTTGAGAATGTATATGGCTCATTCAAAACTCCCCTTTCAATGGGATTTCTCTTTCACTCCCACACACACACACACACACACACACACACACACACACACACACACACACACACACACACACACACACACACACACACACACAGACACCCACACCCACACACACACACACACACACACACACACACACACACTATTTTAGTTCTTTAAAAATGTACAAAACCCTATTAAAGCAAAAATGTTGACTGCCCATAGTCCAAATTAAAGATAAAAGTTTAATAAAAACAAATAAAGAATGAAGCAAAGGGAAGTACGATGAAGCGTTTATGCTGAGGTACTGCAAAACTACGTGTGAAAGTCTATATATTACTTCTGAAATGTTTCACAGTGTTTTGTAAAAGTGCTTTGCGATATAATTAAGGGGGTTATAAATAACATAGTGAAGTTCTGCTGTGTTTCTCTGAGCTTGACCTGTTTGCACATTTACCGCCGATACTTTCAGGTGCAATAATCTCCCATGAATAAGAAAATGGCTCAAAGTCGCTGCTCCAGTTTTCGTAGCGATCAAGGTGGCAGGATCTGAACCAGGGCTTCACGAGCACCAGGCCCCAGCTTGTCTGGGAATTTGACTGAGAACTCAAGCACCATGTCGCCTCTCTTTTCTGGACATTTGGACAAGGGCAGTCCTTCTCCCACAATCCTCTTCTTCATACCGGGTTTGATGACATCACGCGATGACACTGTGACAGTTCTACCGTCCAAGGTGGGAGCGTTGATGGTGCATCCGCAAAGAGCCTGGAGAGAACGCACAAGAACGGTACAAGAAAAGATAAAGAATTTATATTTTTTAAACACCTCATGTGTTTACATTAACCTGAGATGTTCACTGAAGTGCATTAGTAAGTAAAACATGATCTTTACCCTTGCATCTCTGAGTAATTCGTTTAGCAACTAATCTCAAAGTCTGGGTCATTTACAGCATGAATTTGTGGATGCAAAACGGCTGCATCCATCTGTGAACTGGTTTTATCTGACTTATCAACAAAAAGTGTCAATTTTAATTTTGCTACTTTTCTCTAAATTTGACAAGACATCCGTAGCAAAGTTTGACATTAGTATGGGCTCAGCACAACCATAGCAAAATTTGACAGGAGCCATTTCTGCTAATTTTTTATTTTAATTAGCAACATTTTAGCTAATGTTGGCATTAGCATAATTTCAGCCCCTCAAAACATTATCTTAACCTTCTAGGGCTTGAGAGTCCACATACGTGAACGGCACATTTTAGCTCTTAAGTGGCTATTTAAAATACTTTGAATGTTTTGCAGCATTTGAAAGTCCCAAACACAATTTTTAACTGTTAAAAATGGGAAAAAATATGTTATTTGTACTCTCTGACAGTCAAAGCAAGTTAAAAAAATATATAATTAATGAAATATATATATATATATATCTGTTATACAGTTGAAACCAGAAGACACTGTATGAAAAGACACATAACCATTTAAAAAAAAGATGTTAATGTGACTAAACTTTTTCTCTTTTACGTATGTTAGGATTATCAGTTTTTTCTGTTATGCTTAATAGCATAATAATAAGAGAGATTTCCCCCTAGAAAAGCTATTTTTATAACTTTTTTTAACAATATATATTTATTTACGCAATGATGAATGTACTGAAATAAACAGGTAATAATGGATATTTTTCTGATCTAATAAATGTTTCAGATTTAAAAAGTTGTCAAGGCCTATTCATTTAGACACAACAAATAAATAAAACCCTGGGCAGAAATTAAAAACTTTTACTGGCTGTTGTCATTAATGGCCCGTTTCCACTAAGTGGTACGGTGTGGTACGCTTTTATGGCTGTTTCCACTGTCAAAAGGTGCCAAAAAGCCAAGAAGAAGAGCAGAATCTACACTGTGTCATATTTTTGTTTACAAGGCCGTCTAATGCGCGAGTGGTTTTACTTTCTAAAGAGAGCTCGAGTGCACATCTATATTGAAATAACAAAATTCTTGAGCTGATGACAATAACATGTGCATGATTATTGAAGCGCTTCTGACAAGACTGATGCACAAAAACACTAAGGAGAAAATGATTCTTTCAGCAACCTAAAACATGAACAAACTGCCATGTTTGACTATTATCATCACCTTTTGGACTATTATAAACTTGGAATGACAGAATTACTTTCTAACAAGAGGTTAGATGTGCTGGTAATGATTACAGATACAGATGAGAGGTTTGCTCTGATTGTGGGCTATATGTTGCGTGATGTTTTTGAACCCAAATAGGGACTAAATGCATGCTGTGTGTAGTTTTTTTTTTTTTAACTGGTAACATATCAAAGACTGTAAGGGGCTGTATGTGTTCATATATGTTGCATTTATTTATGTATTTTATATAATTGCAGATGTTGCAGTAGGCTATTTCGCCTATAACCTATTGATCTGCAGTTCATGTTCATAGAAAGGTTATTGATGAACATTTATACACAAGTATTTATGTGTATGAAGCATCTTTTTTTTTGTGAGAAGTGCTTTTCATGATATATGAACGACCCGTCCAGCTTTAAGTTTTTCCTCGAGTGAGAATGACATCGACTGCAACTTTCTGACATACAGAAATTACCATTGGTAACCTTTTGGTAGTGGAAACGCAAGTGTGATAGAGGTGACCCCTACCGACCCATACTGTATTTTACCGCTGAGTGGAAATAGGCCATTACCTCTCGTCTCTACTCTCATCAATAGCACTTATTTTCAGCTCTAGATTTACCACCTAGCTGACAGCGGAACAAAACCTACTGGCTATTCGGGTACAAAGTTTTCCAGTTACAGCTCAGAGTTTTCATCTTGGTGCATTCTTAAAAGTTTTTATTTATTGTCCCTCTCTGCGTTACGATACTATCATTGCTATAACAATACTTTTATGATATATCATGCAGTCCAAGTTGACTCTTTCAAAGTTCCAAATAAATACCAAAATTCATCCACAAAACAGACTACATATTTCAGTGGTTCAGAGTATTGTGATGCTACGAGAATACTTCTGTGCAGATATAAAACCAAAATAACGACTCTCCTCAGTGTCAGTACATTGCGCATGTTCATAACTTTCCCTTTAAGATTTACTTCAGGAGCAGATTTCCCAGGCACAAACTCTGCTTTTAGAGAATGGGTTGTTAAATCTCTCCACTGTACTCAATGAATACATTTGAATAGCTTAACAAAAGTTCACTGGTGTATATTACTGAAGCATCAGTAACTTTATCTGAGCAGCAGACACTAAACACCCACCTCTCTGAGGGATATCCTTGCAGGGTAGATGATGTCAGAGCCGTCTCTCCGAAAAACCGAGTGAATCTTGTCCTTCACCACAAACACTATATCGGCAGGGATGTTGGTGGGCGTCTCGTCTCCCTCTTTGGGGAAGGTGATCTTGGTGCCCTCCTTCCACCCTCGTTTGATGTCTACGGTGAGGATCTTGTCTTCGTTGCGCATGCTGCAGCCGTCCGGGTTCAGCCTCTTACGGGAGATCTTCATCTTTTTTGTGCAACCGGCGAACACTTCCTCAAGGCTCACCTTGAGCTCGTGCACCACCGGAGGGTCTTTTTTCTTCTCTCGGCTGCCATGAGGACCGCCAACCCGAGATTTGAAAGATCTGGGAAAACCACCCATCCCTCCCATTCCGAAGGCCCCAAATGGGTCATCAATGTCCATGCCGTCATTCGGGCCTCCAGCTGATGCAAAAAAGTGATCAAATGGGCTACGGCCACCGAAGAACTCTGCAAACATGGCATGAGGATCGCCATGAAAAGTGTAGCTAGGGCCATTGGTGCCGCCTCCGGCATGTCCTTTGAGCCCTGAGGAGAAATAAAAAGATGTTTGTGAAACAACAAGTCAATATTCAGTGAATTATAAGAAACAGCATATAAAAAAGCAGAACCAGCTCACAGGAATGACCCAGTCACTCGGTACAGATTCAATTCTTATTCTGGAGATCAGTGGAGTTTTCGTTAAGTCCCTCGCAGATTCCTCACTACATGCTCCTGTGTTTGTAGCATTCAGAGAAAACTCAAGTGGTCACCAGAGGTCACGCTGAAGCTTAACTGAACTGGGGCCAGCACAATGAAATGAATCTGCACCAATTGTGGATCTTAGGTAATCTGAAGGCAGCTCGACTTTAATATAACTTTGTTGGCATGTTAATACGGAGCAGCTAAGATGAGTTGAACTAACTTCATGGAACCTAAAACCGAGAATTGGTGCAATTGAGCTGAAACTTAACTAGCTAGCTTATCTGGCTTCATTGTACCAGCCCCTGAACATATACATGTCACATTTAAAGCCTGATATACTTCAACAGAGTATATACTAGAATCAGAGAGTGAAATTCAATACCTTTGAAAGCCTTTTTAAAGACTTTCCTTAAATTTTAAGACCTTATAACCTCTTTTCATCCGGAAACACTGGCGAGATTTTAACTAACAGTATGTTTGCTAAATATTAATGTAAGAAGTTAATCCAAAACTAAAACATTATTCATATACTGAATAACAATCTATTCAATCTAGCTAATTCAGCAGGTTGGCGCCTATAGAACTGCAGAAATATTGGTTTTGCCTTGGTTACTGCAGTAAACAAAGCAGCATGATGTCAAATCTAGTAGGATTTCATTAACTACACTGTTTACTAATATTAACATAGTCAATTTAGGCAAACTTCAGCATGCAACCATACATTGCATCATCAAAAACATGTAAAACTTAATACCTTGCAAATTATCATTTAAGGCTTTTTAATATTTTTTTTAACGGCCTTCAATTTCGCTACATTGATTTATCAACTTTTAATACTTTTTAAAGCCCTGCAGACACTCTGTTCAAGCTAAATCAGTTATAACAGCAGTTTGAACAATATTTTGCCAAAACAATGTTTGTTTTGAGTCAAGACAGCTCACCAGAGAGTTTGTTCCTCGAATCTAATTATAAATTAAATTAAAATATCTGCATGAATTGATCAAAGACTACGACATGTGCTCGAGTCTGTCCAATCTATCGAACCTCAAAATCACGATCATCAATGTACCGATTCGTTGGTGGAAAGACAGCAGCATAAGGACATGATTATAAGGCCTGCACTATATATCGTTTCAGCATCGATATGCTTGCATCTATAATATTACCATTGCAAGACATGCAATGTTGAGTTGGGATTATAGTTGACCAGAATCCACAGATCAAAACACATGAGATTTGTGGAGACATTGCAGAATTTGACTATCATAGTGTGTTTTTTGGCCTGTGACTGTGTGAGCATTTTAAGAGAGTTGACAGTGCATTTTAATAGCACATAAAGAAGTTTAATGAAGAATAATTTAATGAATTATTTATATGATGAAGATTATGCAATGTTATTTTACATTTTATTATTCACTTTTTGTACCATGAAGCAATGTTTGTTTCACTTTAGTATTTGCTTCATTGTGTTTATTTATGACTGTAGTTTGTTTATTATAATAAATAAAGTAAAAAAATATTTATATTTCACTCCCCTACAAAATCATCCCAGTCAATAAAAATTAAAGACTTTCCAAAGAGAACTTTTTAAATCGTATGATAAAATTGTATTTTTAATCGCAAAGTATATCTCATAAAACAAAATCCTAATGTTTAATAATACATTATTAGTCCCATAGTGACAGTATTCAAGTTTCTAAATCCCATGTCATACATTTTAAATAGCTATTTAAATTAATTTAAATAGAATTTTGATAATTGAGAAGTATCTGCATCTTCTACGCTGCATCAAATCAACAGCCTATTAGCGATAATGTCAACAATGTGCATGTAGGACTTCTGTTGTGTAAATTATAGAATTATTTCTTTATAATTAAAAAAACTAAATCTCAGAAATCTGAGAATATTGGCTATTATCATGCAATCTCAGAGCTGCTATTAATGCTAAAATACTGAAATAGCAAGAAATATTTTTTTTTTATCACCTTTGCTTGAACTGAAATGGATCTAATCCTGTTTATAAGAAACAAACTGCGCACAAAAAGGTTTGAGCTTGCGGACATGTTGCTATACTGAAAAGAAAAGGCTTTTCTTAGATTTTTTGTCTGGTTTCTAGTTTAAATATCTAAAAATTCTTATATGAAGAAGCATTTTCTAAGCAAGCAAAACATTGTCTTGTTTTTAGAAATAATATGCCAATATTAAGTGAGTTTTGCCTTAAAACAAAATAATTGGCATAAGACTGTTTCCTTTAGGCAAAACATTATTTAGATTACCCCATTGGCAGATTATTTTGTTTGTTTTAAATAAAAACTCACTTAATTTAGGCATATTATTTCTTAAAACAAGACAATATGTTTTGCTTGTCTAGAAAATTATTCTTGATTTAAAAAGGTTTAGATATTTGGACTAGAAACAAGACAAAAAAAAAACAAGTATGAAATTTGTTTTTTGCAGTGTTATTAATCAAATTCAGCTAAATGGGTAATCCACATTTGAAGAATAAACCCTGATAATCCTCTATGAAAAACAATTCCAAAGCTGTAAAACTAAAGTAATATTCCTCTATAATGTTTATATTGCAAGTATATATTGCTCAGTAGCTCCACTGTTTTAATATGGCAGTCTATCATTTCTACATTCGGTCTGCCGAGGTCAGATGCAAGTCAAAAGCTGCTTTAAAAGTTGAAACTTAAGATGTAGTTGCAAAGGAAAGTTGTTCAATAGCAATGAAAACCTCTGCAACAGCTCAATAGAAATCATGAAAGGGGTTTTTGGACTGAAAAGAGTATTTAAACTACAGCTCTTAAACCTTGCTGATCTTGAATCTGCTTGTATTATTAATTTTAAAAGTTCTTTTTATTTTTGTATGAGGAATAAAAAAAATTCAATACATATATCGAGGCCTTGAGATTGAGAGTATCAAAGAAAAAGAGAAAAAAATCATCAAAATATGTAAATGAATAATTCAAAAAAGCCCTACGCTATCTGAAATCCAAGTATGTACTAAATACTGTACAGCTGGTGATAAAGAATTAACAACAGTTTTAGATGTTGCTCCATGACAGTTTTTCTCAAAGTCAATCCAACTAAGTAAAAGTACTAAAAGGAGAACCAATTGAAAGACACAAATCATTTTAAGGGCTTTCTATCCATCATTGTCAATACATCAAAATCTTCCCTAGGGCTGCACAATATATTGTATTAGCATCTATAATACAATGTGAGCATATATCACATAGTCACATCGCAAGATATGCAACATTGAGTCTGAATTATAGTTGACCAGGAGTCACAGAATTGTATTTAATTAATTAATTAATTAATTTATTTATTTATACAGAATTTATATAATTTATGCAATAAATTTTTCTCTTACTTAGAATTTTTGTGTTGTTTCTAGTCCAAATATCAACATTTCAAAGCAAGAACTTTACTTACTTACCCTATTGGCAGATAATACAGAGTGTTTTAAAGAAATAAAAAATCTTAATTTTGACCTAATTCTTCTGAAATTGAAAACAAAACAATATTTGTACTTGATCTAAGTATTTTTAGATATTTTGACTAGAAACAAGAAAAAACTAAAACAGCTTTTATTTGTTAAAAACTCATTAATTGTTCATAAATAATTAATTCACCTCTGCCTCTGATGACGATGCCATCGTCCATCGTGATGTTTCACTTTAGACATCGTACGGTGCCAGATTGGTCGATATCGCCCAACCCTATTTTATTGTCACAGTTTGATTCACAGTTTTTTTTTTTTGATATGTGGAGTATTTTATTATCTGACTGAAAGATGTGCATGCAAATCCAACTGGTTAAGCAGTTTGTTTCATCCAGAGTTTACAACATCTACTTCTCAGTTATAACTGCAAACTCACATGCTTCAGGTTTATCAGTTTAAAGTTCATGTACTTACACTACACCGTATAGGCCAAATGCATGTAATATAATATCAAAATACACATATTCAACTCTGAGTCTAAAGTATAAGTAAATTTTGTGTTTGTTTTTATAGCAAGATATATGCAGATTTATTCTTTTATATTTAACAAATAGTGGTTATGGTCTCAGCTACAATTTGTTTAAGGCTAACAGTTGTAAACGTTTTAACAAATGAATAAAAAGCCATTTGGAAATAGCAACATTTCTGTATCAGAATACGATAATCGAAAAAAATTATCTATTACTAAAATTAAGCTGCATCATTCTTTTGTTTAATTGATTGCATTGCCATCAGAATATATATATTTTTAAACTGTAAACAGAACATAATGCTATGTATTTTATGCCGATGTATGATATATCCAAGTGTGAAAATAGGATTTTTTTTTACTATGTAAACCAAATCAAAACTAAAACAATGACTACAGAACATTGATTCTAATGAACCGAAAATTTCATGAACCACCCTTACTATCTATCTGCCTGTCTTTCCACTTATTTATCCATAAATCTATACCTATCTGTTGTTCATCTTACCTTCAAACTGTCTATTATATTACATTTCTATTAGTCTATCCATTCATTCAACCTCTTATATATCTAGAAGTCTGTCAATCCATCTTTTTATTTGTCGATATTTACAATTATCTGCTTACTATCTATCCTTCTACCCATCTATCAGTCAGCCCACATGTAAATTTTACTGTTAAACAGTTCCTGTCCATCTGTATGTCTGCTTATTCTTTTAACTATCTATCCAGGGTTGGGCAAAAATACATTGACATGTATTTTAAAATAAAATGGCAAATACCTTAGATCAAAATAAACTACAAAATACAGCAGTCGCAAAATCTATCAAAATAAAATACAGCATTTTTGTATTTATAACCACTACAAAATACTTTTACAAAGGAGCATGACATCAGTCTTTTTACCATTAATCTGACTCTTCAATACTGATGATGATTACTGAAAACTAGGGTTGCACAGTTTACCGGTTCTATGGTATCACAATACTATGGTGGCAAAATACTGGCCATGCTACTGTAGTTTGTAAATGGTAGTATCGTCATTAATGATTTATCTACAATAGTTAATGGTGCATGTAAAAAAGTCACATAAAATGCTCACATGTTTGTGCAACAAAAACATTTTATTTTAATAGTCTGTGGAGCCTTTTAAGATTGCAAAACTGTGTACAATTTGCACCTTTTATTGTAACCTATTGCACGTTTTCTAATGCTTAAGTTCAAACGGACAACTGAATCAGTTCATTTCTGTTCCTCTTAAGATGATTCAGTAGCTACAACAACCATGACACTCTTGAAAAGAATGACTCACAAAGTGAACTGTTAAATTACTTTGGATTGTTACCTGATAATACTGAGGAGAAATATAGATTTAAAAAAAAATAGCAACAGGAAACATAGAAACAATTTTTGACTAATTAGTATATGCTAACTGTGTTGTAAAAAAAAAAAAAAAAAAAAAAAGTTTGGTAAAATTTGTATCTTTATTTTAATTAAATTGTTGTTGGTCAGTTATCTACAAAATAAACAAAAAGAATGAATACATTTTAAGTGAAGTGAGGTGCATATAATATTTTTTGGCCTGAAGGGAGATATAAATTAAATTCAAGTAGGCCTATTATAACATAAAATATAGTATTTCTAACAATTGTCTTTATAATTTAAGTTATGAATTGCAGTATCACAAAACTGTATTGTGATACTTCACCTGGTATGGTATTATAAGAATCTAGTATCGCGACAACCCTACTGAAAACTTCAAAAAATGTAGTAAGATTCTAGTATCGTGTCAAAAAACTTCAACTTTTTTGCAAATAAAAATTAAATATATCATGCTCCTGCTATAACTTGTCAGTTTTTTAGAAGATTATGAAATATGCGTTTTATATATTGTGTCATTTTGACGTCTTTAGGCATACATCTTTATTTATACCTGCTGTTCAACTACTGGCATTTAAAACAGCCCATGAAGTATTGTGGGAATTGCCACTGTAGAACTTATTTTTAATTAGTTTGTTTTAAAGGGGCATGAAACCCCCCGTTTCAGCAGGGTGTTTTCACACCCCTAGTTTGGAAAAAGTCAGGAAAGTGGGTGTGTCTAGCTCTGTTTGGGTGGGAGTGTCGGGGGAGGAAAAGGGGAAGAATTTGAATAAAAATGGGAGTTCCCATTTGGGCATGCGATGATTTTCACCGAGGCAAATCAAACACACACACACAGGGGAGAAAGAGTGACTGTGTTTAATGACGATGGAATGTTTGATATCCACGTCGTATAAGAGAAAAAAAACTCTGCATTTCTCTGTAACTCAGATGCACTCTGTAGGTCAGAAAGCCTTGTGTGTAGACTATCTTGTCACAAAATGCGATGAAAATTAAACACGACAGTCGGCAATAGTTTGCTTGCAGTGTTCACGTTTACACTCAGAGAGCAGCATTTACAGCCGATCTTTCAGTCCATAATATTGTAGTGATATTAATGTAAACTAAGTAACTAAGAAGTTATTTTGACTAAGGTCTGTCTTTAAATACTGAAAGAGTATTGCTGGTGATAAGAACTAACTTTGCCATCTGAATGAACAAAGAAAGAGCACTGATCGCACACAAAATCTGTAGAGACAGGTCAATCATCACATACTAGAGCCGCGTCTTTTTTGTTTAAAGAAGACGAGCAGCAAATCCGGATTTCACAATTTCCAGATGCGAAAACCTCTCGAGTCTTCGAAGCTATTATGCATATTAACGAAGCTGCAGTGCATTCACAATAGAGCGCACTGATTGATTTGAACCACGTTTTAATTATGAATTAACGCAGCACACTCAGGGACGTAATACGGTACTCCCTCGAACAAACGCTAAGATCTCATGGCCGTGACGCAGCTTCAAAAATTAGCTTCAAACCGGAAGTACGAATTTGCTCTAAATGACGCAAAAACAACAAAATTCCCTTTTAAGTGAAATATGTGTGTCCTAATAGTGTTTTTAGCAGCGTGGGAAACATATACGACTGTCAACAGCTCAAAAAAATGTGTTTAGGTGTTTTGTGACCCTTTAAGCCAAACTTGTGGCAATAGCAATCCATCCAAAACTACTATTATTTGTACAGTATACTCTTTGTCCATATATTTGTTTAAGCTATTTTTTAATGGAATACTTAATGTCCAAAGCACCAATCAGAGGGTGCATTTATGATATCACCATGTAGTCTTCTTACAAAGTACTTTAGAAATTAAATTAGATAAAATAGATTTATATATATATATATATATATATATATATATATATATTAGCTCTCTTTAAAATATGTAATTTGCTCTTTTTTACACACACAAAAAACATTCAAGTATGTTGTTAATTTTGACAACTTATGAGGTAAATATTTTATTCATAAACAGAGATTTGCAAATTGTATTCCAAAATGCAATATATTTTTATTAGAAATGGAAACTTTGAGAAAGCCTTTAATGCAGGAGTCACCAATCTTGGTCCTGGAGGGCCGGTTTCCCTGTTGGATTTAGCTCCAACCTGCCTAAACACATCTGCCTGGATGTTTCAAGTATACTTACTAAGACCTTGATTAGCTTGTTCAGGTGTGTTTGATTAGAGTTGGAGCTAAAATCTGTAAAACACCGGTCCTCCAGGAACAAGTTTGGTGACCTATGCTTTAATGCAAACAATAAAAACAAAAAGAATGACTTAATAATAGATTTCAGGGTGGAATTTTTTCTAGTACTGGTCGATGATTGCGTCCTAAATTCATTTATTCTTTTTTTTTCCGGCTTAGTCCCTTTATTAATCCGGGGTCGCCACAGCAGAATGAACCGCCAACTTATCCAGCACGTTTTTACGCACAAGATACCTTTCCAGCTGCAACCCATTTCTGGGAAACATCCACACACACTCATACACTACAAACAATTTAGCCTACCTAATTCACCTGTACCGCATGTCTTTTGAACCCAAGCAAATGCAGCGAGAACATGCAAACTCCACACAGAAACCCTTCTTGCTGTGAGGCGTCAGCACTACCTACTGCACCACTGCGTCACCCTTGTATCCTAAAATATTAATATTTTTTTCTTATAGTACTTTGTAATCCTCTATTTTTTTCTCTTTTTCTCCACCTGTAATGTTTTTGTTTTATTATTATTTCTAGTTGTGTTTTTGCAATTCTGTAATATTCCTGGATATAGTTTATATCTGAATTTGTATTCTTTATGTAATGTTTCAAAGCTTACAATTAAAAAAAATGAACATTTACAGTTTTTAAAAATACAAAACTACAAGACACTCAAGTATTTTTGATACAAAATATTAAGCCATCAACCCTATCAAATACAAATGACAAAATACTATTTTGTATTTAAAATACCTATTTGAAATACATGTATCATAAATACTGCCCATCCCTCTACCTGTCTATCTATCTATCTGAAAGTCTATCCATCTGTTATTGATTTATCAAGTAACATAGGGTTAGGATCAAAAGAAATATCTATCTATATATCCATCTCTATCTTATACTTACCTCTCTATCAGTATGTCCATCTGTTATTGATTTAATAAATAACATAAGATTAGAATCAAACGAAATATCTATCTATCTTGGGACAGTGTTAGCTCTCTCACCATCCTCTCCGTATCGGTCATAGATGTCTTTCTTCTTGGCGTCGCTCAGCACATCATAAGCCTCGGCGATCTCTTTGAATTTATCCTCTGCTCCGGCTGATTTGTTTTTGTCGGGATGAAACCGTAACGCTTGTTTTCTGTAAGCTTTCTTGATCTCCTCATCCGAGGCGCCCTTCTCGATGCCCAGGATCCTATAATAATCTTTTCCCATCACAACACTCGATTATAAATCCCCTTTTCATCAACTGTCTCTTTCCATAAGTAGATATCCTCCAAATATTGAAGGACTCGAGCGATTTTAAACGATCCTTCTATCCCTCTGTCCTATTCAACATGAAGCGCGCGGATGGAGTTCATCAAAGTGTCTGTAAGTTATTTATCCAGATGCTTGTTTGTCGCACACGACAACTGACCCGTCCCAGATATATACGATCATTTTTCCGAAGCTGTCTTAACTTTAATCGATGTAAAACTTGAACCTTCCACTGTATTGCAGTTGTCAACGTCGGCGACGGTCCGCAGAAAGTACGAGAAAATTACTTGCTCGACGACGCTCTGCACAGATGCTGCAGCTGTGCCTGCGCGAGCGCCGCCTGTGGTAGGGAGTGAAAACCATAAACGCAAGTAGATGATAGGACTGTAGTATGACAAGCCGTTGTAATGACAAATCCAGCCTAGACGTGATTCAGCTGCAGATATACACTCACCCTGGGGCGATTTTAGGATTTTTATTTTAGGGGAGCGCAGCTCCTTGTAGGGTAATGAAAATAAAAAAATACATAGATGTGACGGGTGGGCGGATGGAGGAAGACCACAATATAATAGTTACTACAATTTACCTGACTAAAATACACGCACCCCCTATAAAAGGCACGCACAAGTTCGCTCCACTAATTAGATTCAGAGACATTGGCACAGTACAAAATTAATTTCTTTATTAACAAGTCTTAAACAAAATCACGATTAAAACCAATATTGCAACACTGACACTGTAGTTTGTACAATCATAAATTGTGCTAAAAAAAAAAAAAAAAAAAAAAAAAAAATTCACCTATAAAATTAGCTCAGGCCCTGTGACCTGTGAGTAATAAGTGTGTGCCTGTGACCGGTCACAAGCATACACGTCAGTTTGAACCAATGCCCTGCAAAAATAAATTAATAATAATAATAATAAACAAACAAACAAATAAAAACGCACACAAGGAAGAAATTACAAAAATGAACAAAAATCATGTGTATTTGAAGAAGAGTTTATAATGAAAACAAGTCAGTTACATCCCACCTTAACAATAGAGGAAACAGAAGTTCAAGCCAAATGAATTACGAAAGAAAAATAAACCAAAAATCAATAAGACTAACCAAAATAAAGTAAGGAGAATACAAAGCCCCCCAAAATCCAAACAAGCTGGATGAATAAATAAAAATAACGAAAATAAACAAATAAATCCAGCCAAAACAAATAAACAAAATTATGAGGATCTTACTTTATAGAAAATTTATACAATCAAACGAACCGAATAGGGGGAAATGGGACTCAAACACAATAATAAATAAACCAACAAAAATAAAATGAATTAAACAATCCTCCCATAAACCAAAATTAACCCAAGCAGAAAATAAATCTGGAAAACAGAACATAAACCAGAAAAACAATTTAGGAAAATAGAAAACCAAAGTAATTTCGGAAAACAGGACAGCACTGAGCGCCCGGCAGGGGCTCAATATTACAGGTTGCCGAAGGGGATCGAGGTTAATCAAACGGCAGATATCACGTAGTTTTCAGAAACAAACAGCCGGCACAGCAAAACAAACACAGCCGCGCACCAGCGTTTGGTTCTCGCAGCTTTTTCAGTCTCTACACTCACTTTAGTGGTGGAAATCACAGCAAAACACTTTAAGCAAAGCAGGGCAATATTCAACCAGATTAGTTTTTCAAGTGCCTTCGGCAGGTGAGGGAATGACGGAAGCGCGTTCACGGTGCCGCAGCCCATCAGGTGACGCATTCTAGATGTCTTCCCCTTTTTATAGCTCGAATGCCATTTGGTGATTAAACGGAAACAAAGACCCATAAATTAATGACGCTATGCAACTAATTATCTCTCCTGCACACACACACACACACACACACACACATATATACATACATATATATATATATATATATATATATATATATATATATATATATATATATATATATATATATATATATATATATAAATATGTATATAAGTAGAAATTCAATACTACACTTAAGATGTCTGTTTAATATGGGTTGTATACTAGTATTTCACTGTATTACAAAGACAGGCATAGCCATTTGAGTTCTAAATAAGCCAAATAGGCTCAACCCACCTGTTTACCGTAGTAAAAACACTTTCTGTATTCAAGTGCATTTTTTATTTTTATGTATTAAGTAAACTGCCACTTTTCTAAATGACACACGTATAAACATGTTTTTAAACTTACAGGCTAATTCACAAATTTCAAGATCTGAATAGCAATAATAAATAAGAAGCATTTATTTAATACAAGACAACAACACGTGATGCTTCTATCTCTGTCAGTGACTCAGTGAATGTACATTCTCTAAGTGGTTCTGTCACTGTGTTTAATCCTTTCTGTGCAAGACTGTATACTAGCTAGCTCACACACACTGCTGTTGTTTTATCTCTGCATGTGAATAGTATGTTTACGTATTTACATACACTCATATTTACCTGATTAAAAAAAGCTTTACGTTTGCTAAACAATATTTTTAACGAGTATGTAACATACCTGTTCATGGTGTCGCGTTTCATTTATTCATTCATTCATTTTCTTTTAGGCTTAGTGCCTCTGGTGTCGTGTTTGGTTTGATGATAAAGTTCTGGAGACTCATAATAACACTGTGCTGCCACCCTCTACTGGACACATTTGGAACAACAGCGGTGTAAAACTGCCCAAGTACACCCATCTGCAGGAGTAAGGGGAAGCTGCAGGCTCGGAGACCCAACTGCACGCTCAGATCTGCGCGCACAGACCTGCACTTCCAGACCAGACATTGCCCCCTGCTGTTGGGTTGAGTGAAGCGGCAGGTACGGAAACCCAACTGCACACTCAGACCAGCACTTTCTAGCAAGTAGCAACATCAGTTATTGATGATTAAAGCGATTCCTGAAAATTACCAAGTTTTATGGCATAAATCAATGTGGTGTAAAATATTACACTAACAAACAATTATTTCAGTGTTTGATTTGATCAAAATTAGTGTCAAAAGAGCATTATTTTATGATATTTACAGCTTGCTCTTATTTTATGTATTATTGTACTATTCTGGGACAATTTTCTAGCAATGTTTTCTGGCAAAATAAAAAAAAACTTTAAAGTAAAAATGTTAAAATAAAATGTAGGCTATAATAAATAGCACAATTATTATTTGTAACTGTTTTAGTGCTGTATAGGTCTACTGTTCATATTACAGTATTATCTATCTGAAAGTGCTACAAAAGACAATAACAGTAACACAACAACAGTTCATCAATTATTTATAAGTTCTGTAATGATTACAGGATGATTTTTTGGAAATCAAAATATTAGTTAATCTGCATAGAATTTACAATATGAGCTCATTGACTTGTAGGACCTCATGAAAAAGTACACAAAAATAAAGTTTGTCATGAGAAAATTATTTAGAGTACTATAATTGTATGTGAAGAAAGTTATTGTATATGAAGATAATATTCATTCCCTCAACTCAATACAAAACAGTGATACATCCTCAATATTAAAAAAAACAACAACAAATGTCTGAAAATATTGAAGTAACTGAACAATATCTATTTACAAATAAAATTAATAAAAATACAACAGAATTAATGCATTAAATCAAAAATCTAGTATGTAAACAATGCATAGAAAAATGGTGAAAAATAATAATTGGAGTAATAATTATTTTTTACGTAGAAAATAACATAACTGCTTTACATTCTTATTGGGGAGATTTTTCATTACTAGAGCAAAAAACTTGAAATATCTGCAGTCTTTGGTACATTGTATTAGTGTTGGCAGAGACCCACTTTTTAAATTGTAATATCAATCTGGGGAAAAAACACACACCACAAGCAAATTATTTTTGATTTCACCTAAGAGAGCTCATATTGTAAATTCTATGCAGATTAACTAATATTTTGATTTCCAAAAAATCATTCTTTAATCATTACAGAACTTATAAATAACTCCTTATTTATTATTATTATTATATTTATTATTATATTTCATATATTAATCTATTCAATCATAGCCTAATAATTTATAGTAGAAAAATAGTTTAAATTACAATTTAGAAGCAGCTGAAATCAGGTTAGTCGATCTTTTAAACAGCAGGTGGCACTGTGAAGGTCTGGAAGTGCAGGTCTAGCTGTCTGAGCGTGCAGTTGGGTGTCCGGGCCTGCAGCTTCATACTATTGGGGTTTTGCGACCTTTTCTACTGTTATATCGCCACCTATTGACCCATCTTTACAATATTTTGCATGCTTGTTAAGAATCACAACTCAGATGTGCATACCTGATTTCATGAAGTTTTAAGTTTTCCTTATGGGTTTACAGGCATGTGGGTTCATGTGGACACGCCCCTTTGGTAAATGAGCCTGTTACAGCTAGCCAAAATGAAAAGTTTAACTTTTTTGATAATTATTGATCTATTCAGTACAGAGATTCTAACAACACTGGTTTCGTTGCGAAAACCAGAGACTAGTTCGCAAAAGTAGGCTTTTCATATATTGATGGTTTTTTAATGAACGGTTTGAGTGACATCAGTGGTTTTAGAGTCAAACTGTTCAGTACAAGCAGACCTATCATGATGCATATTTTGTGTGGCTAGGCAAAACTTTATGTAATAACAATCAATTACAACCTCAAAAAAACTCAAAATTGCACCTTAGTGGCCAATTTCTTTCAAAATTCTTACAGACCTCTAGGACCATGAGTCGAACATGCTCACTGAGTTTTGTTTTGATCACTTATCGTTAACCTATAATGGCCGCTTAATCTTAATTAGCTAATGGCGGCCATGTTTTTGGGATTGCCAATGTCCTTATAGTATGTCATGACAACTTGGTCAAAGACACTACATGCCAAATTTCTGATCAGACTAATGGTTGTAAGGTTAGGGTCATTTTATGGTTTTTAAATCTTGTAGCGCCACCATGTGGCCATAGTCCGCGCGTTTTGCACTGTGACCTTAAATTGACCATGCACAGGTTTGCACTAAGTTTGGTGAGGATATCTTACTCCGTTCAAAAGTTATAGCTACAGTTTAAAGGGCCATGAAACCCCCTCGTTTCAGCAGGGTGTTTTCACACCTCTACTTTGGAAAAAGTCAGAAAAGTGGGCCTGTCCAGCTCTGTTTAGGGGGGAGTGTCGGAGGAACTAAAGTGGGATGGTGTGGGAGTGTCTATTTGGGCACGCGCGAGTTTCAGAGTCAAAATACACAGACAGGAGAAAGTGATGGTGTTTAACCTACATGGACATATGTAGTCGAATTATTTGCCAAATTATTAAATGGTGGACTTTAACTGCAGTTTGGCTCTTTCATTCAGGGAATTCATTCATGCCCCTCGCCACAAACGAGATATTTGATTCGAGGAACTGCTCTAAGCGTGTATTTTTCATGCAATGTTTGATACCGCACGGCGAATGAGAGAAAAAAAACCTCCGCATTTCCCGAAAACTTAGATGCACACGGCAGGTAGCGTCAGAAAGCCGCGTGTGTTATTCCGGTCACTAAATGCGGTAAAAACCCTACACGAGGTTAAAGTTTGGTTGTGATGCTAACGTGTTTACACTCGGTGACTCGGTGCAATAGTTAACTTAGTTCGATATGAGCAAACTGAATAAACAAAGAGTACTGGTCGCTCACTTACCAAATCTGTAGAGACAGAACAATCACCAGTAACTAGAGCCGCGTCTTTATGAAGAGAATACTACAAGCGAATCCAGATCTCAGCGTTTGGAGATGAGAACAGCTCTCAGGTAAACAATAAACCTCCTTAGACATGCAAGTTATTATTGTCGAGCGTTGCGTACACTGTTAATCCACACGTGACGCCAGCTGCGCTCTCACAGAGAGAAAATGAAAACAAAACTTAACGGCAGCAAACTATAAAAGCAACACTTCACGCTTGTTTTGCCAACACAACGTGGCGTCTCTGTCGTGAAAACACTGTGACACTAATGAATATTAATGAAGTTGCACAATAGAGCGCGCTGATTGGTTTGAACCAAGCCTTACTCATGAATTAATGCATCACACTGTAAGACGTAATAAGACTCACTCTGGCACAGACGCCCAGTCTGCATGCCAGAATACAAAGCTATTATGTCATGACCATGACGCAGCTTCAAAAATTCGTTTCAAACCAGAAGTACGAATTTGCTTGAAATAACGCAAAAACAACCAATTTACACTTTTTAGTGAAATATAGGTGTCCTAATAGTGTTTTTAGCAGTGTGGGACACATATACGACTGTCAACAGCTCAAAAAATGTGTTTTGGTGTTTCGTGACCCTTTAACATTTAGCTTCAATTAGCATTGAAAATGTTTGTCTACTGTTTTGTGCGAAAATCTAAATTTCAACTTTTTTTTTTGATAATTATTGATATTCATGGTCCAGAGAACATTTCTGAACTAGTTTGGTTCAGATTGGGAGAAAACCTAGGGCTAGTTTGCAAAAGTAGGTTTTGGACAAAACGCAATGTAGCGGAAAAACTTTCCAATGTACGGAAAAAACGTCGTTTCACATTAGTTCGGGCTGACCCAGGGATTCCAAATATGTAAGTTTTTTTGAGTCTACAACAAACGGTGTACAAATGGCGGCCAAAATGTTCAAAATGTTGGTTTTTGTCGCCATAGCGGCACCTATGGTCCAATTTGGCTGAATTTTGTTGATCATGTAGTGTACCAGAGTACTACCATCTGACCAAGTTTCAGCTACGGTTCGGTCTGTGCAATAGTACCTTCGGCAAAAAAAACAAAAACAAAAAAAAAAACATAATAATAAGAAGAGCAAAAATTAGCAAAAACAATAGGGTTTCAGCGCTTTGTGCTCAAACCCCTAATAATAATAAAAATCTTAACAAAAACAATAGGTTTTCAGCACTTCGTGGTCGAACCCCTAATAATAAAAAAACTTAACAAAAACAATATAATAATGACAATAACAAGGATAAATGGTTTTATGCTTTCATGGTTTTTGGTTGTTGTTTATAAGAGTGTCTGGAAGATAACATTATTCGCATGAAAATAAATAAATATATATATATTTATTTATAGTAAACCCTATGTTTTTGAACCACATTATAATAAAGTGTATAATGTATAGCATAATGTATGTACATTATAATAATAATGATGCTTTATGTTATATATATATATATATATATATATATATATATATATATATATATATATATATATATATATATATATATATATATATATATATATATATATATAATAATTAGCTCTATCAAAATTTTTTCCTCTTAAAATATTTTCCAAATGATTTTCACAGTATGTCTGATAATATTTTTTTCTTTTGGAGAAAGTCTTATTTGTTTTATTTCGGCTGGAATAAAAGCAGTTTTTAATTTTTTTTAAAACAATTTTAAGGTCAAAACTATTAGCCCCTTTAAGCTATTTTTTAACATACAGAAAAAAAACACTGTTATACAATAACTTGCCTAATTACTCCAACTGCATTGTTAAAATAATTAACTGGTTAAGCCTTTAAATTTCACTTAAAGCTGTATAGATGTGTCTTGAAAAATATCTAGTAAAATATTATTTACTGTCATCATGGCAAAGATAAAATAAATCAGTTATAAGAAATACGTTATTTAAACTATTATGTTTAAAAATGTGTTGAAAAAAATTATCTCTCCATTAAACAGAAATTGGGGAAAAAATAAACAAGGGGGCTAATAATTCAGACTTCAACTGTGTGCGTGTGTATATACAGTATATATATATATACACTGTTCAGTTTTGGTATGTGAATGGTCAGTATTGACGGGAGAGTGGGACATTGCATTGATAAGCTGAATTTCACTGCAGCCATCTCTGTTTTCTCTTTGGTTCCTTTTATGTTTTTAACATTGAGTATCAGGAGTCAACCAATGCCACAGAGCTTATTAAAAGGTAAGTATAAGATATGGTCGAGATGCATTTAAAGGCAAAAATATTCACTCAGAGCAAAGAAATGATCACAAAAATTCTTATAACATCGTTTACTTTGCATATAATTAATCTAATTTGCCTAGTTTAACCTATAATTAAGCTTTTAAATTGCACTTTATACTGAATATTAGTATTTTACTAAATAACTAGTAAAAATGTATTATTTAAAATATATATTTTAAACAGCACGTACATACATTTTTGCTGAGACTCAATGAATTTGTCTGGAAAACTTCAAATGAAGTAAAATTGGCATTAACAGTACAGTATAAAGGCTTTTCTAAATAAATGCATAAATCAGGTTATTTGTTGTGTTTTTTATTATTAGTGCAGGTTTGGAACTACATGAGGATCAGATTATTATTTTTTTTTTATTATTATTTTTTTTTTTTTGCTTTGGGTGAAGTTTGTATATTTTTGTTGTTTTTATTCAATGATATGTGCAGGCAGTTGCTTTGAAAATATGCTATGCACCAGGGGTGTCAAACTCCTGATCTAACTAAATCTAAAGGTAGTGTGTTAAAGCAGGTGTGTTTAATTAGGGTTAAAGCTTAACTTCACTGTTACCTTGTAGATTATTCCGTTAACAACTGTAAAATTTTGCTGAAATGAAAGGAAACAGTAATTTACTGTAAAAGGACTGCACTTTGTATGAAATTGTGTTTTGCAAAGAATAAAATACAGTAATTTACTTTATGTACATTTTACAGGTAGTAACTGTGACAATAAATGACAAACTACTGTTCAACCATTACTGTGCCATCTACTCTGATGCTTTGTGTTGCTATTTATAGAAGCGTGCATTTTAAGGGCAGAAAACAATGATTTAGCTATCCCCACACACTCCCACAGGAGTCTTATTCTTAACACAAAGTTGTGAGAAAAAGTTTTCAGAAAATGCTGGCCCTTTAAGGGAGCCAGGTGTTTGATTTGTTTACTGCTGAGTGCGCTCTATTCTCTGTCCATCAATTCAGATGCAGAGTCTGATATGTTTTAGGCTTTAAATAAGAATCTACAATAAGTAAAATGTGTTCAAATGTTTTTGAGTTTCTAAAATAAGGCTGTTATAAGTTATATTATTATCTTGAGCTGTGTACTTGAAAGCTACATTGTTAGCTAGTTAGCCTCTCCTTATATATTATATTTATTAATTGGATATTGCATATTGCCAAAATGTACAGATGCTAACAGTTTTGTGTATCTTTCTGGCAACTAAGCAGTTTTTATGCACATAAATCCGACTTTATTTTTGTTTTTTTATAATTATTTTAAACTTTTTATTGTAAATTGACATAGTATGTGCCTGTATTTGACAAACATGTTTCTATCCATGTCTAGAGTATGTGTGTGTTCTTTTGATATGCTTATTTTGTATAATTATTTTTTATGCATGGTCAGCATTGAGGAGAGAATATCACATTTCACTGCAGCTCTTTCTCTGTGTGTGTGTGTGTGTGTGTGTTTTGTTTCTTTTATGTTTTTAACCTAGGCACAATAGGTAGTAGAGGTGTGGACTCGAGTCATGTGACTTGGACTCGAGTCAGACTCGAGTCATGAATTTGATGACTTAAGACTCGACTTGACAAAATATTAAAAGACTTGCAACTCGACTTGGACTTGAACATGAATGACTCGGACTTTCACTTGGACTTGCGCCTATTGACTTGTAAAGACTTGCTACTTTCTATAAAAAGCCCAAAGATAAAAAGTATGTTGACAATGAACGCTCTATCTCTGCGTGTGTGTGTATGTGTGTGTGTGTGTGTGTGAGACAGAGAGCATGCGCGCATACTTTCGATCACTAGCGCTTTGTGGCGCTCTTCAGTGTTTTTGCACCAGCGGGAAATTTGAAGATGCCATTTTCATTCTGACTTGGAGAGTGAAATAAACACATCCAAGATCTGCTTCTTTTGTTTTATTCAGCGGATTTACAACATCTGTCAAAAGAAAGAGACTTTACTACTCGCAATGTGTTACTGTTGTGCAAAAGCATTGTTTTACTGTTGTGCATAAGTCAATGAACTTCAGTTTTTTTTAAACTAAATTTAACCTCTCGTGATTTATTTCACATAATTATGAATGAACATGGCTGTAATTTATGTTTTTGCACTTGGTCGTTTGTGTCAATGCGCATATTAAGTTTTATTTTAGTGTTTTGCCCATCCTCTGACAGTATTTTCTAACTATTTAATTAGTAGTAACATGCCATAATAACTAGATATATTTTTAAAGCTCTTAAAACTGTGAAAAAAGTGTTTTGTTATTTTTGGTGACATTTTGCATTAATTTTTTTTAGTTAATCTATGTACTAACATGAACGAATAATGAACTATACTTTTAAACCTTTATTAATTATAGTTTAACATTTACTATTGCATTATTACAATTTAAAGGTATGCTTGTTAACATTAATGTTAATGCTGTGATTTAACAAGAATTAACCAATAATTTTATTTCCATTAATTAAAGCATAAAATAATGAATACTGTAATGAACTGCACTGCATTGTTTGTTCACATTAGTACATACATAAACTTAATTAATTAATACAACCTTATTGTAAAGTGTTACCTTTTTCATATTTTGGATTGATACTATTAATTTTATTTAGTATTTAAAACCTTAAAGGTATTTGTATTATTGTTGATGTTATGCCTCTTAGCAATATTTTAGTCCTCTATATGGTTCCCTTTCGGGAACTCTCTTTAGGAGACACAATGGGATACCATCCCTCTCTTATAACCTTCTGAAGCACAGGTGTAATCAATCCAATGTAATTGGCGGGACGCAACGTGCGTGTGGCGTCAGACCGAAGGTATAAAAGCCCCACACTCACAGTGAACTTCAGCTTTTTCTCTCTTCACTTTGCGAATGAGTTCGTTGATTTTGAAGCACTCACAGCACTGATATGGCACTACAAAAACCATTTAAACTGAATCAAAGCACACACTTTTATTTTCTATTTAAAAATTAGCAAAATGGAAAAGACATTTAGATCATGTGTACCGCCATGTCCTCGTTTCCTCACAGAACAGGACACGCATCATTTGTGTGTGCAGTGCCTCGGTCAGGAGCACGCACAGTCAGCCCTTGAGGGGCGTGGCTGTGTGCATTGCGATTCACTTCCTGGTCGAGTGCTGCGAAGTCGCCGCGCTCTGTTTGATAAAGAGCTGGCGGCAGGTGTGCCTCGCGGCACTGGTCCCGCCCGTGCTGAGGCCGAGCGGCGATTAATGTCGTGGGGATCGCAGCTCGATCTGGCAGAGGGGATGGAGACAAGCTCGAGGGCTTCTTCTCCTCCTTCTACTGTGAGATCGAGGTCCAGTCAACGCGAGCTGGAAGCCCGTTCATCGGCTTCTTCCTCTCGCGCTGATGGGCGGCTGCACCGCCTCCCGGCTTCTGAGGGAGTCTAGAGTATGGAGGGCCTTCGGGGCCAAAATGACGTTCCCCCATTATGCCCCGAATATGATGAGCTGGCAGAGGTCCTGGCCAATGTAACAGCTAAATATAATATTAACTGGGAAGTAGAGAGGCAGGAAAAAAGCTGGTTTGTGTGATGAACGCATCCTGCCATCACGAGACAGGCCTCTGAGGGGGGGGGTCTTCCATTTAACAAAGATCTCCAAAAAGAGATCATTTACACTTGGAAAAATCCATACACTGCCCGTGTTATAAGCCAGCAGGGATCAATATATTCAGCCGTTGCTAGTCTGAATGAGCACGGATGCCGCACAATGCCGAAAATGGAGGAGCATTTGGCGAGCCATTTGCTACCTCAGGCATCGTCGGTGAAGACCCCCGCCTTGCAGTCAAAACCAGTAAAATTAACATCGATGTTAGTCAGTAAGGCATATGCGGCAGCAGGCCAGTCTGTTGGGCGTCTGCACACAATGTCACTTTTGTAGGCATACCAGGCGGACCGGCTGAAGGAAGCCCTTGATAATAATGGGGTGGGGCCCGATACAGTAAGAGAAGTACTTCGGGCCTCGGACCTGTCTCTCCGTGCCACCAAAGAAATAGCTAGATCTTTAGGCCGCTCTATGGCGGCCATGGTGGTAACGGAGAGACATTTATGGCTGAATCAAGCAGACATCAAGGAGGAAGATAAACGAATTTTCCTTGATGCTCCCATTTCGCCCGCGGGTTTGTTCGGCGACTCTGTAGATCGGGTCGCCAAATCGTTTGAGCAGGCGAAAAAGAGGTCGGGCTCCTACGGGAGCTTCCTTCGACCAAAAGGGCATCCTTCTATCCTTCTGGGGCTATGCAGCGGGACTAGCCCCAGCCGTCAACCAGCTCATCTGCCCGGTATAGAGCTGAGCAAAAAGAGAGTGTGGCTTCCCGTCAGCCCCCAAAAAGGAAATGGGGTGGGAAACGCTCTCAAGAGGCAAAGACGGTGACATACGGTGGTCCGAGGCCCATCGTTGTGAAACGGTCTAGGCCTCAGAAGAAGTCCTAGCACTGGGACTTCTTTGGGCAGCCCCCAACGAGGAGCAAAGGCCACCTCCTCGTTGCCCACAGGGGGTCTATCCACCAACCCTCCCACCGTTGGTGCCTCAGGGCATGGAGACCCCCGGCGATATCCACAAACGTTTCATCCCAAAAGTGGTGACGTTAGTGGACTCGCCCCCTCTACTGAGGGTCCAAGAGCAGTTAAATCAAGGGCCTCCTGTGGTGAGTTCGCCTCAGTGCCCAGAGTTAGCTACTCAGGGGAACATAGAGACCAGTCTCGAGAGACTGGTACCCCTGCAGAAATTTTTGGCAGAGTGGAAACGGCTGCCGAATGTTTCGCAGTGGGTCCTGCTTACCATAGAGAAGGGCTACAGAATTCAGTTTGCTTCACGCCCCTCTCGCTTCAACGGGGTGCTCCATACCCTAGTTAAGCCAGAGCAGGCTCTAGTGATGGAACAAGAAATAGAATCTCTTGTGAGGAAGAGAGCCATAGAACAGATCCCTCCTCTAGACATCGAGTCAGGGTTTTACAGCCGTTACTTTATCGTTCCAAAGAAAGATGGAGGGCTGCGTCCGATATTAGATCTAAGACAGCTAAATCGCTCCGTACAAACACTGAAGTTTAAAATGTTGACTATCAGCACCATCGTGTCACAAATACAGTCCGAGGACTGGTTTGTCACGATAGATCTGAAGGACGCATACTTCCACATCTTCATCCTTCCAAGTCACAGGAAGTTCCTCAGATTCGCCTTCAGGGGCAAGGCTTATCAGTACAGGGTTCTTCCGTTCGGCCTAGCACTCTCACCCCGCACATTTACCAAAGTCGTCGACGCGGCTTTGGCTCCGCTGCGGCTACAAGGGATTCGAATTCTCAATTACCTCGACGATTGGCTCATTCTAGCCCAATCGAGGGAGTTAGCGGTTCAACATCGAGGTGTTGTTCTCGCTCACATAGAGAAATTGGGGTTGCGGCTAAACCAAAAGAAAAGTGTGCTTGTGCCAGCTCAGACGACCACTTTTTTAGGTGTGCTATGGGACTCCACGACGATGTTTGCGTGTCTGTCCCCCACCCGAATCGAGTCGTTTCGGGCAGCCGCAAAGAGGATCAGACTGGGCCAAGCCATCACAGTCAAACAGTTCCAAAAGCTGTTGGGTCTACTAGCGGCAGCCTCCAACATAATCCCATTGGGTCTGCTACACATGAGACCATTACAGTGGTGGCTCAAAACCAGGGGGTTTTCCCCGAGGGGAAATCCGTTCCGCACAATCAAAGCATCGAGGCGTTGCCTACGAGCGTTATCGATATGGAAAAAGCCCTGGTTTCTGTCCCAGGGCCCTACACTAGGAGTAATATCTCAGCGCCTGGCTCTGACATCAGATGCCTCACGCAAGGGCTGGGGAGCGACCCTGAGGGGCCTTCCCGCATCGGGACAGTGGAGGGACCATCATCTCCACATGCATATCAACTGCTTGGAGATGTTAGCAGTGTTTCAGGCTCTAAGGCACTTCTTACCTCAAGTGAGAGGTCACCATGTGTTAGTGAAGACCGACAACACATCGGTGGTCTCTTACATCAACCATCAAGGGGGTTTGAATTCGCGCCCTCTGTGCAGGTTGGCGAATCAAATCCATCTGTGGGCTCAGGGGAGACTGCTCTCTCTGAAGGCAGCTTACATCCCAGGTCCGATGAATGTGGGAGCGGACCTCCTGTCGAGACAGGGGTTGGAGCCTGGGGGATGGCGACTACACCCAAAAGTGTTGGCGGCCATTTGGCAGAGATTCGGCAGAGCCGACGTTGATCTATTCGCCTGTCAGAAAACAACACATTGCCCATTGTGGTTCTCCCAAACACATCCAGCACCTTTGGGGCTGGATGCCATGGTGCAGACATGGCCGAGGCTTCGTCTGTACGCTTTTCCCCCAATCGCTCTGCTCCCGGGAGTCCTGGAGAGGGTCCGTCAAGGGGGGTACAACCTATTGCTGGTAGCCCCTTATTGGCCCACACGAGTGTGGTTCTCGGACCTAGTGTCTCTCCTCGACGGTCTCCCATGGGAGATTCCCGTCCAGAGAGACCTCCTGTCCCAGGCGGAGGGAATGATAGTATACCCCCGCCCGGACCTCTGGAAACTGTGGGTGTGGCCTCTGAGGGGGCCCACCTTGTAGATCTTGGTTTGTCAACTGAGGTTGTTCAAACCATACTAAGCTCCAGAGCTCCCTCCACGAGGAGATTGTATGCCACCAAGTGGAAACTTTTACTTTGTGGTGTATAGACCACCACATGGATCCAGTCCACTGCCCTGCGGGGTCAGTGCTGCAATTTCTCCAGGAGCGTTTTGAATTCGGTTTGACTCCGTCAACGCTTAAAGGTTATGTAGCGGCAATGTCCGCATACCGTACTGATGGTCTTGGCAAAGACCCTCTGGTGGTCAGATTCCTCCGTGGAACGAGGAGGTTGAGGCCTGCCTGCGCCAATAGGTTTCCTACTTGGGATTTGTCGATAGTGCTTGAGGACCTGTCGACAGCCCCCTTTGAACCAATTGAGGATGTGTCAGAAAAGTTTCTTCCCCTTAAAACTTTTTTTTTGTTGGTCATTACATCCATCAAAAGAGTAGGAGATTTACAAGCATTGTCTGTAGCTTCCTCTTGTCTGGAATTCTCACCTGGTATGGTGAGTGCATTTCTGTACCCCAGAGCAGGGTACGTTCCTAAGGTCCCCACTGAGGTGGTGCGACCTACTGTGCTGCAGGACTTTAATCCTCCACCATTTATAACGCCAGATCAGGAGCGCTTGAATCTGCTTTGCCCAGTGCGGGCACTAGATGCATACGTACATCGTACGTCTGCTTGGCGTACAACACAACAGTTGTTTGTTTTGTATGGCTCACCCAAAATTGGGGCACCAGCATCTAAGCAGTCTCTGAGCCGGTGGATAGTCGAGGTTATTTCACTAGCATATGAAGCCCTGCATCGGCCTCTACCTGAGGCGATCAGGGCTCACTCAACCAGGAGTATGGCGGCTTCGAAAGCCTTTCGTTCTGGCCAGTCCCTGACTGGCATCTGCAATGCAGCTGGGTGGTCTACCCCACATACCTTTGTAAGGTTTTATCAGTTGGACCTGCACCCTACTCCGGGTTCCAGTGTCCTAGCAATATAGAACTTATCCCCGGCATGTAAAACTATGGCGTGTTTGGGATAGCGTCCCATTGTGTCTCCTAAAGAGACGCAGCGTAGAGTTCCCGAAAGGGAACGCGTCAGGTTACGAATGTAACCATGGTTCCCTAAAGGAACGAGACGCTGCGTCGCGTTGCCATACTTTTTCATACCTGGTGCGTTCCGTTCGAGAGGTATAAGCTGAAGTTCACTGTGAGTGTGGGGCTTTTATACCTTCGGTCTGACGCCACACGCACGTTGCGTCCCGCCAATTACATTGGATTGATTACACCTGTGCTTCAGAAGGTTATAAGAGAGGCATGGTATCCCATTGTGTCTCCTAAAGAGACGCAGCGTCTCGTTCCCTTAGGGAACCATGGTTACATTCGTAACCTGGCGCGTTTTTAATAAAATTTTTATTGTGAGATTGTAATGTAATGCATCTATATTGTTGAATTTCTGTTTGTTTGTTTTTCTGTATTTCTCCCTCTATATTTAAGGATTATCTACTATTTTTTAAAGTACTTAAAACCAACCATCTAATAAAAAATACAATTAACAATCACATTTGTTTCATGAGTGTCTTTGTTCCTGTTTTGTAGGACTCTTATTTTAACAGATTTCAATTTGGAAACACTTGACTGATTATTCAATTAAAGTTTTACCTTTATTATTCCATCACTCAATGAGATCATTTAATTGTGAGTTGAATTACTCCATTTGTAATTGTTTTTAAATAAACTAAAAACGAAGACTTGTTTTATTCAGTTTGTTGAATGTGAACTTCTCTACTTTACATATTAAAAGATATTTAAAACCACTATGAATGTATTTAAACTAATATTTAAATTTATATAACTGTTTCACTGTGGGTATTTCTATTTTAATTTATTTAGCACATTTATTGGCTATTCAAACATGAAAACAAGTTTTAGATACTTCATGGCTATAATAAATTGTTAAACATTACAAATCCCTGCTGAAAAACCCAGCTTAAACCAGCCTATGCTGGTTGGCTGGTTTTAGCTGGTTGACCAGGCTGGTTTTAGAGAGGTTTTGGTCATTTCTAGGCCGGTTTCCAGCCATTTCCAGCCTGGTCTTAGCTGGTCAGGCTGGAAACTGACCAGCAAAATCCAGCTAAAACCAGCTTGACCAGCTTGGTTTAAGCTGGACATAGCTGGTTTTGGCTGGGCTCCCAGCCTGGCTAGGCTGATCAAGCTGGTCATCTCCCAGTCTGACCAGTTAAGACCAGGCTGGAAATGGCTGGAAACCAGCCTGGAAATGGCCAACACCCCTCTAAAACCAGCCTGGTCGACCAGCTAAAACCAGCCAACCAGCCTAGGCTGATTCAAGCTGTTTTTTTCAGTAGTGATTTTTGACAAAATGGTCTAAAATTATAGTTTACAAGTGCCTAAGTGGGATTCGAACCCCTTTCTTTATGAAAAGAAAGAAAAATCTGATTGGCTCTGACATTACTTTCACCAGTGAGCAGGTACGTCAATCTGATTGGCTGGTCTCTCGTGCGCGTATTCAGTCTCTCTGTGTTTGCTTGACTTTTGTCCACACTGGCGCCTCAAACCTTTCCTGCTTTTGCTCTCCAGAGATCCTCCTGGTAAATTGATTATTCCAGAATGTTGATATGGTTTATATATTGCTACACTATTTAGTAACAATACAAGAAAAACTATGAGGTTAAGGTAAATTCTATAATAAATACTAATGTTTTTGAGAGTTAGGTATACTGTTTTAGGCTAGTATTATTAACAAGTTGTTAATGAATGCTTTAGCATACTGTAGTATTAAGAATAGTGAACTGATCAAATAAAATACAGAGTGTAGTTTTTCTACAATAAAGTGTGGTGAATTGTAGTATAATATACCCTAAATTGTAAAAAAACTACTGCACTGGGTCATTTGTTTATATAACACTTGTGTTACCATAGCAACTATAATATGACCCCAACAGATTAATTGAAGTACTTTACTATAGTACTGTTCAAAACACTGTCCATGCCAATAGATGTGTTCAGGGGCCCTGTGGAACAACTTTACCTCAAAATGAAGAGGATGACATGGAAAATGTCCTCCACAATCTCATCAATAATGTGGAAGACAGCAGAGACGTGTTCACTTTATTTTAGTTGACATGATAAAATGGGATTGATAGTGAGATTTATTTAAAGAGTGAATAGTACAGTAGGCTATAATACCTAATCAAGTTTTTCCTTATTTTTATCACAGTTACATTTCTGCTTGCGTTAGTTATATTTTTGTTGAAATGTTTTTTATTTGATTAGTATGGTGAACCTTTTGGATGTTTAATAAATGTTTGTAAAACAAAATGCATTATTTACATCCAACATCTATTCTCTGTGTCTTTAAGTGTTTGTAACTGGAAATATCTCATCATATAACATACAGCCAAAATGTTATGGTTTATTAGATAAAAAATGTAATATGTAAGTCTGATTTAGTATTTTGGTTATTGTTAATAAATAGTGCCTCAATATAAATCATATCAAAAAGCACGAAAGGAACAGGGAACACAAGACACAAATTCTGTATATAATCTCTGAGAGCGCGCAGGAAAATGTGTGTGTGAGCAGTGCATATTTGAGAGCGAGAAAATTTGAGCATGAGCAGCGTATATTTGTGCGCTCGCAAGCAGTTTTGTCCACAAACAAAGGAAATCGGTGCACGAGCATCACACAAGGTAGAGAGCAAAGTTCTTCATTGTTATGTGAAGAAAACAACGTTATTGTTTGTATGAAGTAGCCTAATTCATTGAGAGTATGTGCCACAATTTTACATTGCTGCTAGACAGATTTGCATCACCATCTCTTCAGCACACACAAGTTGATCACCGAAGACATAACAAAGCACAATTAAACTTAATGAACTAGACAGCAGTAGACCTGCAGTTTCTGTGTGATGTGAGGCAAAATGGACTCTATTGTGGTGGAACTTCTTGTGCAATATGCTGTGTAGACAAGACACAGTACTGTTTAGCACATTACAGACAATTACATTTGTGTTTTTATATATCTGAGCAATGTTCTTTCATAAAAAAAGGTTTGTTTAATAAATACAGATCTTACCACCATACATAATCTGTTTACATTTTATTTTTCTGTTAAAAAGACTCGAAAATCCAACTATAGGACTTTGGACTTGACTTGAGACTTGTTGCCTTTGAATTGGGACTTGACTCGCGACTTGAGGGCAATGAATTGAGACTTACTTGTGACTTGCCAAACAATGACTTGGTCCCACCTCTGGTAGGTAGTGCTGTTGCCTCACAGCAAGAAGGTCGCTGGTTCAATCCTCAGCTCAGTTGGCGTTTCAGTGTGGAGTTTGCATGTTCTCCTGGTGTTGGCGTGGGTTTCCTCCGGATGCTCCGGTTTCCCTCACAGTCCAGAGACATGTGGTACAGGTGAATTGGGTAGGCTAAATTGTCCATATGAGTGTGTTTGAATGAGTGTTTGTGGATGTTTACCAGAGTTGGGTTGCTGCTGGAAGGTCATCTGCTGTGTAAAAATGTGCTGTATGAGTTGGCAGTTCATTCCGCTGTGGTGACCCCAGATTAATAAAGGGACTAAGCAGACAAGAAAATGAATGAATGATTCAGTCTTCTTTGAAATTTTAATTATTTTTCAAATATTTCCTAAGTGATGTTTAACACAGCAAAAAATGTCACAGTTATAACTTTGTTAACTTTTCTAATGAACCTGTTAAGCCTTTAAAGGTGCTTTCACACTTGCCTTATTTAGTTTAATTGAATCGCACTAGAGTTCGTTTTCCCTTTTGGTACGGTTCGTTTGGGCAGGTGAGAATGCAGCAATCGTACTCGAGTGCGCACCAAATAAGCGTACCGAGACCTGCTTGAAGAGGTGGTCTCGGTACGCTTTCGAACAAACTCTGGAGCGGTTCGTTTGTGGTAAGAATATGAACCGTACTAAAACAGGTTTAACCGCAAAAAGTACTGCGGCTTTTGGACTAATCCAGCTGCCGTAGGACGATGCGCTGTGCATTATGGGATATAGAGGAAAAATATTTGTTGACAGCGCTTTAACAACAGAGAGAGAGAGAAAGGGGAAAACATTACCTGATGGATCGTTGGTAATATTTATGCAAGATGACCATGTCGCAGTTTGGCTAAATGAATTCACGCCTCCTCCAAAAGTGACGTGCGATGCATTAAAATCCTGTTTTCCAGCCGCGGCTGCGCTTCATTCTCGAAATGTATAGTCTGTCTAAAGCAGGGATACAATCAGTCAGAGCAGTCGTCCCTTCATAGTAAAAAGCAAAATTTTGTGTCTGCTGGTTTTGTTTACCTGTGGAAGTTCATTGGCAAGCACCCTAAATTGCAACGGAAGCTGAATAATAGTGTCTTGCTAAATAACTAAGAATTAGTTTTTAAAAATCTTCCCCTTAAACAGCACTTACATATGTTTTTGCAGTGGCTGAATGAAGTTGACAGGAAAACTTCAAATGAAGTAAGTAAAAGTGCAATTTATAGGAAAAAGACTTTCCTATATGTATGCATAAATTATTTGTTTTGTTTTTTATTACTCCTACAGGTTTGGAGCAACATGAGGTTAGTGTTGAATTTTTTAAATATTTTTTGCTTTAGATTGAGTTTATTTATTAATTAATCAATTAATTAATTTAGTTTTGTATTGGATATGTGATAAATTGTGTTAAAATTGTGATAAATGTTGGCAGTTGCTTTAAAAGTATGCTATATACCATGGGGGTCAAACTCAGTTCCTGGAGGACTGCAGCGCAGCAGAGTTTAGTACCCACCCTGCTTCAACATTACCTGTAGATTTCTAACAAGCCTTAATCAGTTTGATTAGGTGTGTTTAATTAGAGTTATAGCTTAAAGTCCCGGTCACACTGCACTATTCTCCCTATATAGACTTCCATTCATTAGCATGTGAATGCTGCAGACCTGTTTGCAGTTTGCAGTCTAAAGTTTCACTGTTTGCAGCATTGGAAAGTTCAAGCTTGGAGAACTCTGACATGCAAAATCACATCATGTGATTGCTTGAGACCAATCAAAAATCAAAACATGATCTCTCTAGAGGGAAATTTAAACCAGTCGTTCACTTTTTAATCTCTAATAATTTTGTTTAATCCCACTCCTTTTTGCAGTGCCGTATGACAGAATTTTACATGTTCAAACGTTGGTGTCACCGCAGCCTTACTGTGCAGACCTGTGGCTCTCAGTAATATGTAAGACAATAATTGACACCTGTGCTATATACACAACATGTATTGTTTATTAATTTAACCTTTTTGTTTCATTGTAAATAGAATATGGATTTATTTCTGCTGATTTCTTAATTTTGTTATACCTTTTCTGTTGTATATTTGTTTGCTGTTTCCAGTTAGTTACCACTACTGCTCTATTACAGTAATTAACTGGCAACACTGTTGCCAGCTAATCACTGTAATGGTTCGGTTACAGTAAATAACTGGCAACACTGTTGCCAGCTACTAACTGTAATGGATTAGTTTGTAACCAATTATAATGTAGATTAAAGTGGCCGCATATCTACACCATTATTACTGTAACAAATTATCCCATCATTATAATGTAGAGAGTTATAATCTAGATTACAGTGCTCGCGTATCTTCTGCACCATTATAGGTAACGGATTAGCTTAACGGGAGAAAGATTCATTTGAACGGGGTTTCAAACAAATGGACTCTTTAAATCCGAACAAGCGAATCGTCCAGCGATCGTTCGAGGGGACAGTTGAGTTTATTATGACTATTGCTACCAGAATAAAAACTCATTTATATTTAAGCAGGGTAACAAAGATCGAAGTTATACACAGGCACCTTTCTTTATACAAAATTTAATTTTATTGACTATTCTAACAGAAACTAACACTAACACACATTCATACAAGTGTAGAGAAGGGTAAAGAAAGTAAAGTAAGAAGCTGAGAGAATGTAATAATAGGAAAACCTCTGAACTTTTAAGAGCAAACCAAGCAAACCAAACATTATCAATTTAACCTTTCTAGGGTCTCTTTAATGTTGCATTTAATTTATACCAGTTCAGATGGAAGTGTACTTGCCTGTGTTTGGATGTGAAGAAGCTCCCTTTGTCGAGCACATGGCTGGTGGGTTGTCCTTGGTCCTCACGAGGTTTGAAGTGGGGTGCAGTCGATTGTTTCAACTTGAAGCGGCAAAGGAACAGTCGTGCTGACAACTGGTTTGCGAAGCACTAACTTAACTAGAATCTCGATGGAAAATAAAGAAAAGAAGGCATCGGAGATGTGAATGTCTGAGCTGTGCAATTAACCCTTTCCGTCTGGGTCTCCGCCTGCTTTCTTGGAGGTTTCTCTGCTTAGATCTCGTCCTTAGGGTTTCTCTTTTTGTCTTGCTTTGCTCAGCTTTTCTTGACTTGACAACTTGAAGAGAGAGTAACTTTTCAGAAGAAGAGTTAAAGAGCGAGATGAGTTTTAGAGGGATGAACTCTTTCTGAAGAAGGGCGTAGAAGAAGAGAGAAGTTAAAGAGGTTGAAGAGTTGACTTGATTGACTTGAGGAGTAAAGAGAGGAGGCGTGGCTGTGGCCACAAGCTTTATAGGGAGGGTTCGTATCCAACCTCCATGGAAAGTTCACCAATCAGAAACTAACTTCCCTGAATCATGGCTTTATGACTCTTTGTTCAAAGTAGAGGAATTGGCATAGGCAAACATACATGCAAACTGAGGCAGAAAAGTTCAAGTCTCTTAAAAATGTTAATATGTTGCACTCGTATTAACATAAAATTTCAATAATCGTTCAGTAAAGCAAATTAGCTTCAAAACAACTCCAAGCATAAACAGTTTATGAGCTTGTTCAGCTTCAGTAGAGTTAAACATTGTATGCAGAAGTATTAAAACCATAATATTAATACAGGAGTAAGGAAAACGTTGCAAAACACATGATTACACAAAGAGAGAATAAAGTTTACATTAAAACATCAGTCTTAAGCAAAGAGCTTATAGAAGTCCTGATCCATTCTTTGTGCTGTGCTGTCGGCACATTCCTTTGGCTCATAAATAATTATGCAAAATAATAAAAGCAAAATGATTATGTGTCTGGTATGTCATCTTTGTTACAAGTTACAGTAATTAACTGGCAACACTGTTGCCAGCTAATGGTTCAGATACAGTAACTAACTGGCAAAATTGTTGCCAGCTACTTACTGTAACCAAACTTTTACAGTGAGCAGCTGGCAACAGTGTTGCCAGTATTTTACTGTAAAAAAGCCGGGTAAGGTCTAACAGTGTTCAGAAACCATATAATTACATACTTATAACAGCAGTTTAATTCAAACACTTAACTATAGTATGGTTCAAAATCATTAGTTTTTATTATAGTTTTTTTTTTTTTCATTTAAGTAGCTTAGAGTATTTACAGTCTTAATGGCAGGACAATATATTTTAGTTCAGTAGAAAACTGTCCTCATTATATTTCTATCTTTTTCTCTTTTGTAATATGGTATGGATTTAAAAAATATGGACTTTCCTTTATGTCTCCCATTCAGTTTTTTTCTACTTCCTGCTCTCCATCTTAATTTCAATTTTATATTCCACACCAGGCCAATAAAAAATCCTTAGAAAAAATCCTTAGTGTTGTCCCCTGTTGAGAAATTCTCATTCTCATTTAAACTCAAGTGTGCATCGGGTTGTGACAACTACTTAAGATTTTTGTAACAATAAAAATTTATGTAATATAATTATAAAAACGGCTAAAATATTGTCAATATTGTCACTGTACTATAAGCACAAGCAGTCGTTTAGTGTGTTTGTGTGAGAGAGGGAAAAAATTATTTGCAGCTCCAAAAAAATAAATAATAATAATAAAACTTTCTAAGACTTTAATTATACTGGCCACTAAAAGAAACTTCAGTCAAGGGTGCTGTTGTTTTGCTCCAGTAATATCTTTAGAGAACATAATAGTCACGAATCCATACATAGGCAGAGAGATTAGTGTGGTGTAGGAAGAACTGGAATAGACGTCTGTCCAGGCTGACACAGGTTAAAGATTTTGATGTCTTCAACTGGAGATTCCAGAGAAACTGCCATTTAAAAAAATGAAAGAAAAAAACATGTTACTCAGTAGGAAAATTTCATCAGGTACGTTTTTACTATTACAAAGTACAACTCCAAGGTAAATTTTAAATTCAATCCACAGTTTCGGTACCATAAAATTGCCACAATTTGTGACTCATTACTTAGAATATTAAGTTAACATGGTATTTTGTGAGGAATTAAATGATCTTGTTTGGATTTCTTTTTATTGTGAAATTCTAAAAAACCTAATAATATAGAATAAAAAAATTAAATGCGTTATTAAACATTTGTTTAGATACTGTTACGAGTAAACTGCAGTAACCACAATCAAGAGAGAAGCATGTAGACAAAATAGGAAAATTAAAAAAAATGCACACCAGAACATAGCACAACAATCAGAAAAAGACACTGGTATTAGAACAAAGGAAATCAGAAACAGAACCAGTGAAAACAAAAAACTAACTTGACTGGCGACAGATCGAGTGAGCAACTTACGAAATGGCAAAGCTTTTCCCATTCAATGCTATGGAGCGTCTCTGGCGAGGAGTTCATCCCTAAATGTAGAAACAAATAGAGCAACAAAATTCACATCGTTAACATTTTAATGTGTTAAAAATCTTGTTTAAAGTTATCTCGATGATACATAATGCTATTTGCGAACAGTTTCTCATAACATTACCTTAGCCTAGCCTACACGTTAGCTGGAGCAATATATTGCATATGTTTTTATGCTCATTCCAAATCGATTTGACAGATCATTTTATACTTTTACACAAGTTAGAAAGCATTGAAGTCATAATGAAGTTATTCATGTTGAAATCGCCAAATAAATAACCAAAACAGCTTTTCATTTACCTTCATAGATTAGCTGCTGCCAATGGCCTGAGCACGTACAGGGCGACCTGCAGGCTCATAAAAAATGTATAGGAAGAGGTAAAGTGTTAATTTACACATCTAAAGTTACAATTTAACATTAACTCTTGGAAAAACAACAAATAAAACATGTAAACCGTTGAATATAAAGTACTAACCTTCAGATAAGCATTCCGTCCGTTGTCTTATGTTCGTTACTTGATTCAAATGATGAGCACGCGCACGCATGCACCACGCTGACTCGCGCAGAAGAACCGACTCAGTGTCCTCCAATCAAGTTTTAGCATCGAACCAATGTTATGATTTCGACCAAATACGGCGGGTGGCCTAAATGTTGAAGAGTCAACTTCATTTCGACATTAAATCAGTGTTATATTCTCGATGTATTAACCTTCCGACATACCGACGAAATAAAGAACATTGATTCAATGTCGAAATTTGATCGACGTCTGATACTGATTATTATAACCAATAACCAACATTGATTCAATGTGGGCTTGCTATCTGGGATGGTAAAACAATAGTAAAACAATGGTAAAAACAATACTAAAACGATGATAAAATGATGCTAAAACAATAGTAAAACAATGGTAAGACGATGGTTAAACGATGGTAAAACAATGGTAAAACGATAGTAAAGCCATAGTAAAACATTGGTAGAGCGATGGTAAAACAATGATAAAAAGATAATAAAATGATGGTAAAACAATAGTAAAATGATGGTAAAACAAAGATAAAACATTAGTAAAACAATGGTAAAACAATAGTAAAACTATGATAAATTGATAGTAAAACAATAGTAAAACGATGGTAAAACAATTCAGCTTTTTTTTATTTGTATAGCGCTTTTACAATGTAGATTGTGTCAAAACAGCTTCACATAAATGGTCATAGTAACTGGAACAGTGTGGTTCAGTAACTGGAACAGTGTGGTTCAGGTTTTAGTGTTTAAGTTCAGTTCAGTTCAGTTTAGCTCAGTTCAGTGTGATTTAATCATTACTGAGAGTTCAAACACTGAAGAGCAAATTCATCGATGCGTAGCTCTACCAATCCTGAACCATGCGAGGCAGTGGCGACAGCGGAGAGGGAAAAAAAAAACTTCACCTGATGGGAGTGAAGAAAAAAAACCTTGAGAGAACCAGACTCAGTTGGGCACGACCATTTTAATTTCTCCGCTGGCCAAAAGTCTAGTGCAGAACTTCATTCGCCGTGGTTTAAGCTGGAAGATGGCCTCAATGAAGACTCGTCTGTCCCTGGAGCGTTGCTGGAATCAGACACATGTTCTCCACTCCCCACGACCATCAGCGCAGCAGCAGCTCAGGATATGGCCTGGTCCCAGATATGGAATCCTTGGGATCATCACGTCGCTGGTCTTGGATCCAATCAGTGACTCCGCATAATATGAGGACCTCGGGATGAGTATCCCCAGGTGAAAATAGAGAATAAAGAGAATAATTAGCGTAGCTGCTGTTCATAGTGTATATAAGCAAGATGCAGAAGCCAGTGTGGAACCCGCTAGGTGATGCATTGAGTGTATGCTTTACTAAACAGATAGGTCTTTAATCTAGTTTTGAACTGGGAGAGTGTGTCTGAGCCTCGGACGTTATCAGGAAGGCTATTCCAGAGTGTAGGAGCCATGAAAGAGAAGGCTCGACCTCCTTTACTTGATTTTGCTATTCTAGGTACTACCAGAAGCCCTGAATTTTGAGATCTTAAAGAGCGAGTTGGTTTGTAGCGAGACAGAAGGTTGGTTAGATAAACAGGAGCTAGATTATTTAGAGCTTTATAGGTGAGAAGTAATATTTTAAATTCAATACGAAACTTAACAGGCAGCCAGTGTAAGGAGGATAAAATTGGGGTTATATGATCATATTTTCTAGACCTGGTCAGAACTCTGGCTGCTGCATTTTGTACTAATTGAAGTTTGTTAATAGAGGATGCTGGGCAGCCAGCAAATAGAGCATTACAGTAATCCAGTCTCGAAGTCATAAAAGCATGGACTAGCTTTTCTGCATCTGAGATGGATAGCATATTTAGTAATTTAGCGATATTTCTCAGATGAAAGAAGGCAGTTTTTGTGACATGGGATATATGGTTTTTAAAAGTTAGATTGCTGTCTAATATGACACCCAGATCTTTTATAGTAGAGCTAAAGCTAACTTTGTATCCCTCTAATTGTAAATTGAGTTGCGAGATCTGCTGTGTGCAAGATTTAGGCCCAATAAGTAATAATTCTGTTTTGTCTGAGTTTAAGAGAAGAAAATTGTTGGTCATCCAGTCTTTGATGTCTTTGATACATTCAGTTAGTTTAGACAGTTCAGACGTCTCGTCAGGTTTAGTGGAAATATATAATTGAGTATCATCTGCATAGCAGTGAAAGCTGATCCCATGTCTTCTAATAATGTCTCCCAGAGGTAGCATGTAAATTGTAAACAGTAAAGGGCCTAAAACTGATCCTTGAGGCACCCCATACTTTACTGGGCAGATTTGTGAAGGCTGTCCATTAAGATTCACAAACTGGTAGCGGTCAGTTAAGTATGACTTAAACCATTGTAGAGCCTGTCCCTGGACACCTGTAGACTTTAAGCGATTTATGAGGATATTGTGGTCAATGGTATCAAATGCCGCACTAAGATCGAGTAAAACTAATAGCGAGACGCACCCTCGGTCAGCAGCTAAGAGTAAATCGTTGGTTATTTTCACTAAGGCGGTTTCTGTACTGTGGTGAGCCCTGAAACCTGACTGAAACACTTCAAAAATATTGTTCGTCTGCAGATAAGAGCATAATTGAGTGGAAACAACTTTTTCTAGTATTTTAGACATAAATGGAAGATTAGAAATAGGCCTATAGTTAGCTAAGTTGTTGGTGTCTAGTTGCGGTTTCTTAATAATAGGCTTAATAACAGCTAGCTTGTAAGAATTTGGAACATGGCCTATAGATAAAGAAGAGTTGATAATGTTAAGAAGAGGTTCTCCTATAGCAGGTAGCAGCTCTTTCAGTAATTTTGTTGGAATTGAGTCCAGCATACACGTAGCTGGTTTAGAGCTATTTATAATTTTTACTAACTCTTCATGTTCTATGATTTTGAAGCAGTGTAGGTTATTATTATGATTTAATGAAATATTTACAGGATTTGGAGTATAAGCCGGTGCAGAAAGTTTGGCATCTCCTATTTTCTGTCTACAGCCTTCTATTTTATTACTGAAAAAATTCATGAAATCATCACTACTAATTTGCGGTGGAGTAGTTTGTTCCAAGGATGACCGATTATTTGCTAATTTAGAGATGGTGTTAAATAAAAATCTAGGATTGTTATGATTATTTTCTATCAGTTTGCGCAGGTGCTCGGTCCTGGCAGATTTTAGAGCCCTCCTATAGCTGGACATACTGTCTTTGTACGCAATTCTAAAGACCTCTAAATTAGTTTTTTTCCATTTACGTTCCAGGGCGCGGGTTGCTGTTTTGAGCGCACGAGTATGACTATTATACCATGGTATAGTTTTAATCTCTCTAGCCTTTTTTAATTTGATGGGTGCCACAGTAAAACAATGGTTAAACGATAGTAAAACGATGGTAAACGATCGTTTTACCATCGTTTTACTATCCTTTTACCAAAACGATGGTAAAACGATTGTTTTACTATCGTTTTACCATCGTTAAACCATTGTTTTACTACCAAGTTACTAGTGAACTGTTGTAAAACCTGTTACCATAGAATGAATGGACAAAGTCTGAATCCAATTGCAAATGATTTAATGTAAACATATAAAGGTGGAGATAACTGATGCAGCCAGCACCAGAACCTGGGAAAATGCAGCCACAATACAGATCGAGTCCAGATAAACTGACAAGGATCCTGGCGAAACACAGAGACAAGAACACACGCACAAGTAACAAACTGACAATACAGAGCTGGGTCTAGCTCTATAGAAGTGCTGAGTAAAGCTGCAACTGCTAAACAGAACAGCTGATCCAAGATCACATGATAAACATACACATGCAACCAGGGGTCCGTTCTTCGTACGTGGATTATTCAGTTAGCTGGATTTGGATGTTGACAATTTGACACGATCCAGGATCGTTTCGTTCTTCCAAGCTGATCCGACAGTTTTTGTCATAGCAACAGTTCTGGTAGATCAAACTTGCTCGGCAGCAGGCTCAATTCATATAAACAGGATTAGATCGTCTCAGTTCATGCAAAGAAAATACTGAAAGTATGTAGCAAATGCTGATATTTTCTTACAGTAGTAGTTATATACACACACACACACACACACACACACACACACACACACACACATATATATATATATATATATATATATATATATATATATATATATATATATATATATATATATATTTATATATAGAACCTGGGCCGCAACCCATTACTGAGAAATATCCATACACACTCATTCACACAGGTATACAAACAATTTAGCCTACCCAAATCACCTATACCACATGTCTTTGGACTTGTGGGGAAAACCCATGTGAACACGGGGAGAACATGCAAACTTCAAACTTCACACACACTGACCCAGCCGAGACTCGAACCATCGACCTTCTTGCTGTGAGGCGATCGTGCTACTAACTGCAAAATATTTAGCATTTTTTTTGCAAAATATTTGCAATTGATAGTTTCTATTATTTGTTTATTCTGTTACATGACCTTAATCAAACTCTTAACATTCATGTGGCATCGTATGGGCCAAAAACTAGATTATTGCACATATTATAGCGTATATTGTATGCAAAATCATACAAAATATGCATACCTAAAATGTTAATAATCTCTACAAAAAAAATAAAAAATAGTTCTTAAAAGTTCTCTAAAGATTTTCTAATATTGTGATTTGTGCAATTGTGTGACTGTTGTTTTTGTGAGAGAGAAAAAAAATCAAAGTAAAAATTTAATTTCAAGCTTGCAAAACAATTTGTTCAAGGCTTTAATAAAATATTGTATAGAATTTTCACTGTCATGGGTGTTCAGTTTTGCTACAATAATTCTAAATGTAATTTATATACTTATTTACTGTATTTAGCGCGGAATAATTTGTTAATTGGTTAATGATTAAGCTACTAACCCTTTCAATCTCGTTGACCGATTACTTTTATTTTTGATCATACAGTTAACAAAAACGCATACAATATTCGTAACTGAATATTTTACTGGTGGTTAATTCTGCTGTGGTGACCCCAGATTGAAAAAGGGATTAGGCCATAGAAAATGAATCAATATGTTACTTTAAAAAAAAAAATTACATAATTTTTATTAAGAAAGCAGAGGTGCGGTTCTGAAATCTATCCCTAGCCAACTAAGGTTGCAAATCCATCGTTCCAATGGGCATTCACAAACTGCATTGCAAACTCGGTCCGTTTACCTGCAGCATATTGTGATTTGCTTTCAAACTCTTTTTACATTTCAGTTTTAGCATTCTTCATACTGACAGTTGCATTCCCTTCTTAGTGCACTTTGAAAACATTTATGCCATTTTTAACACAGCCATGGCTCATGACAAAAGCTATAGGTCACCTTATTTAAAAGCGGAATTTACATTACAATTCCAAAGCTTGTAAAAACAAAAATATTTAACATAGTTTAATGCTTTTAATTTGTAGTTTGTTATTTATTAGGAAATGTATCCATGTGACATGGGCCTGTTGGTTAGATTATTTCTATTATTATTAGCCTATTCAGTAGGATTTTTTTCTCTTTTCTTAATAAATGGCCTACTGTAAATTACAAGCATTCGCCTAACGATTTTCAGATCTGCACAACCCTAATATTTTTCGTTTTCCACCACATTGTTTAAATAGAAAATCCAGTCACGCCACTTTGTGGACTCATGGGTGTGCTGGTCTAAAATATAGGTGTGGCGCATCATTGGTACTTTGCTATTTTGAGAAGCTGAAATAGACTGCGCCATTGACCAAGTAAAAGCAGGTTTAAAGTCCAGAGCAGGGGTGCACTTTCCAAAAACGATGTAACTTGCGGCTGAACTATTATAGTATGACAATGCATTGTTTTGTTAAAAGAACGATGTAGTGACCAGTGTTTCCCAAAACTAATTTAATAATAATATTTAGCTTAATTAATTACTAATAAAGATCACGATAAAATCTTAATTTCAATGTATTTTTGTTGGTCAGTTATTTACAAAATAAACAAGAATAACGAATAATGTTTGAACTAAAGTGAAATATTCAGTTTCAGAGAACAGGAAAATATCAGGAAAGTGCTGAAATGCTGGTTATTTTACAAGAGTGATTTTTACAGATTTCAGAACAAATAACTAAATATTAAAGGGAACATAAGCCTGACAACAGATCCTATCAATAGCCCCTTTCACACATACAGACCTTTCCGGAAAATTGTTGTATGTGTGAACAGGTCTTTTTTGAAAATACCGGTAAATTCGTTCTGGCTATTTTCTGTAAAGAGAAGTTGTAACATTACCGGCAATTTGCCGGAATGCTGCGCTGTGAGAATGCAGAAGGAAGATTGCCATAATAAGCGCGTGCACGTCTAGAACGTGCTGACATGAGACGTCTGCTTTAGCCAATCACAACAGTCGCGGTTTGTGAAAATAAAAGTTTTTGTATTTTTTTCCAGACACATTTAGCTGCTAGAAGTTAGTCAGATCACGTTTATATGTTCTTCTTAATGCCAACTGTGTAAATAATCATCGATGAGATGCTTATGATAAGCCGTTGTTTGTTTACCTTCAAGCTTTGCGTGTGCCTGTGAAACAGCCTGTGAGCGCCTGCACACGCACATATTATGAACATCTCGACATGCGAAAGTGATCCTGCGAAAGTTGTTCACAATATTGATCATCCACAGAGTTTGTAATTTAGTCAAATGTTTACAAATACAAGCGCACCTGTTTAAAGCTCATTTGTGGTGAATGATGTCAGAATTTACCGGTATTTTGGAATGGATGTGTGAATGCTCTTTTCCGGAAAATTTCCGTAACGTCCTCGCCTGTGTGAACAGCGCTTTTTTGAATATACCGGTAAAGTCGTTCCGGAAATTTTCTGGATATTTACCGGTATCACTGTGTGAAAGGGGCTAATGTTTTAGCAAATGCTCTTTAATAATGTAGCCGTTTAGCAAGCATCACGTTTTTATTGAGATTGTGTCTGTCACATACAATGCGTTTTTTACAGAAGCTTCAAAGAGTGTGTGGGGTGACCGCAGAGACGCCATTTAAAGTAGTTATGTTTTTTTAAGTATAGATTTTCATTGCTTTAAATTATTTTAATGTTTTTATATTTGTAGTTTGTATATAAAACGAACGCTTAGCTCATTGTTTGCAGTGATCGTTATAATAGGATCATGTGCATTGCATAGGATTATTCAGTTTTTACATTCTTTGGTCGCAGCGCTGTAATTTATTCATGGCATTTAGTCAATAAACAATGATATTTTGAAAAAAATAATTGTAATTTAAAGCAAGCTTGTAATTCTTACCGGTGGTTGTAATATTTCAAGCTTGTTCTCAGACATGTCTCTGGGTCACTAATACTTTGTATTTTTGGAAAATCCGGGATGTAATTCTAGTAAATGGTGGCACAGCAGACAAATGGCTTCACACCACCTAAAAAAATTTTTGTTTTTAATTAATTATTTATTTATTGATACTGCTAATCCAGCAAGAATTGTCACACAACCAGCGATCGCTCTCCAGAGATCGCTGGTTCTCACACGAACTTCAGGACCACACTTCCGCACTTCCCAGGACTACATTTTCATACATGCACTGCACACATGCTCACACATTAGCTTGATTGCACTCACCAGCTGCACCTTTGCACCTTGTCAGAGACTGATATCACATCACTTATAAGCCACTTGTGAACCCATCCAGTTTGCCGAGTCTTGTTTACTGTTAAGTGACATTACAACGCGTTTCTCCCTGTCTTGTTTCTCCGTGTCTGAACCTAGCTTTGTATCCTAGTTATCCTGTTTAGCCGCCAACCTTTCGACCTTTTGCCTGTTCCTCGATTACGACTCTGGATTTGCCCGCACATACCTGTTCATACCTGTTTTAACCATTGCTTGCCTGACAAAGAATAAACCTGCATATTGGATCCACCCTCCAGTTGTCTTTGTCACTCCACCCTGTCGTTACAAGAATATTTTTTCTATGGTCGCATCTGAATTTTAGTTTCTGTGATAGGCATATTGTATCTTTCTCAATTAATTCAATAAATGTTGTTCTTTAAACAGATTAAGCATTGTGATTTAAATTTGTATTTTGACCCTAATAGTAGATTATGTTATTATGCACATCTGAAATAAAATGCATTTTTACTCTAATGAAAAATACATGTTGAAATAGAACACAAATGCAAATGTATTTTAATATTCTAGTTTTACTTCTTAAGTAAATGGTTTTCACTATTGCAGCCTATAATTTAAATGTTCTCTCTGTGTGTTTAAGTGTACTGCATGTATAGAAGGTTTGAATGAATTTATGCTCTTTACGAATATTTACAGCTGTATATTTGTATAAATAAAAAATTATGACAGATTTTGGTGTGTTTTGTCATATATACAGATAAAATATATTATGTATCCTTTAAAAACTAATTATGTAATATGTATTGGTTTAATGTTGAAAAGGTTGTTTAAGCATTCATTTCAACGTCAAATCATTTGGATAGATTATATGTTTAATATGTGTGGATTTTATGTTGTTCCAATCGACTTAAAATCAACATCGTTTCAACATTAGGTAGACAAGCCAATTAGGTTTATTATATATTAAAAAAGTGTGGATTCTAAAAACGCAGTTTCGATCGACTGAAAATCAACATGGATTCAACGTTGGGTAAGTAACCAATTGTGTCGATTTCAGGTTAGATTTGAATGGAGTGTCTGACGTTGTTTCAACATTACACCGATGAGCAAAACGATGCTGAATCAACGTCGGTGATCAATGTGGATTCGATATTAAAAGAAACGTTGATTTTCGGTTGAAATGGTCATTTTGCTATCTGCGTAGTAAAACTATGGTAAAACGATAGTAAAAAGATGGTAAAACGATAGTATAACGATGGAAAAATGATGGTAAAATGATAGTAAAACGATGGTAAAACGATAGTTCTATCATCGTTTTATTAAAGTTTTTTACTATCGTTTTACCATTGTTTTACTATGGTTATTGTCACGGTTCCAGGTGCATGCACTCTTTCTGTCTTGTTTGTTATTGTCACGTGGGATTCACTATAGTAAATTGATAGTAAAATGATGTTAAAACATGACAGCCACTGTGGATGCCATATGCCCCAGGAGCCTCTGAAATAATTTCAGTGGGACCACTATTTAGCTGTCGAACTCTCTCAGACAGTTCAGCATTAGCTGAGCGCGCTCTCCGGAGAGGCGCGCTGTCATGGGTACCAGCTCCAGCCCCCATTAGAGAGATCCTCAGCACGGGGGCGAGTTTGCTTTTTTCTCATTTGACCTAAGCCCCAACAGGTGGAGGTGCCAGAGCACCTTGTCTCTATGAATAATTAATTGCTCCCAAGAGTCGTCGAGATAATTGAGTATGCGGATGCCTGGATAGGGGGCTGGCCCTGGTGAAATAAACACCCGTAAACTCGTACCAGCAGTGGGGCAGCGCAGAGTGGGTGTGCTGATCTGGGAAGCGCGAAGGTCCCGAGGAACAGCTGGAAACAAGAGATTCACTCTCACCTCGCACCCAAGCTCCGGAGAAGGGCTCGAGGGGTGGGAGAAAGGAGACCGCCCTCCTAGCGCCTGTAATCTACTTGTAAAATGCACAGAAGCTGTGAGCTGGAAAGCATAGCATTCCAGACTGGTAGAGTTCAGGCTGTCACATCCGGGGAAGTGAAAAAGTGCTTTTTCATTGATGTGTGCGTGGCTGTGAAAAGTGCCATTGCAAATGGGACCCGGCCCTTCAGCTGGGAAAAAACTAACCTCTTCTCCAGATGACCTGTCCCAGGGACTCTTCGTGGTCCGTTTACTGGACTTAACGGCAACCTGGGCAGGAGGGTTTGCCTGCTTTCAATGTGCTCAATTCACCCGCTTCGGCGGAGGCGTGTGCAGGGGCGGGGCAGCTCTCGTTGGCGGGTGCCCTCGGCAAGGAGCAGCAGATGTGGATGGCTCGGCTCGACTGTCCCGCCGATAGATGACATTACCCATCGCATTAGACTGTTCTCTCACCGCCTTAAATTCCTGGGTGAATTCACAGACGGTGTGGCCGAACAGGCCAGCCTGGGATATGGGGGAGTCGAGACAGCTAACTTTGTCGACTTTGCGCATATCAGCCAGTTTTAGCCAGAGGTGGCGCTTCTGGACCACTAATGTGGACATCGTCCTCCCCAACGCACAAGCAGCAGACTTAGTGCTCCGAAGAGCATAGTCGGTTGCGGTGCGGAGCTCACGAGACAAGCTTGGGTCAGACCCACCCTCGTGCAGCTGGGCCAGCGCCTGCACTTGGTAGCGCTGGTAGGTGGCCATAGCATGCTAGGCAGAAGCAGCCTGGCCCGCAGCCTTGTAAGCGCTGTCTCAGGCAGATAATCTACAGGCTTTGGATGGGAGACGAGGCAGACCCCCGCCAAGAAGAGGCACCACACTGACAAAGATTGTTAGCAATGGCACGCTTGACCTGAGGAATCGCTCCATACCCCCTGGCTGCTCCATCGTCAAGTTTGGTGAGGGCGGAGGGACACGCAGCACGGGCAGAAAAAGGTGCCCTTCAAGACTGCCTACTATGCACCTCCGGGAAGAAGGGGATGAGAGGCTTCGAAGGCTTGGCCCTCTTGTCCTCCACATAGCACCCATCTAGTCGGTCCAGGAATAAACCATCTCCAACCCCATGGCAAAAGCAGTCCGGGAAAACACAGCTAACATGTCCGTTTCAGGATCCGTTCTGACATCACTCACCTGCTCGGAGGGGGCAAGCGGGTCTGGATCCTCGTCGGACAATGAAAGCCCACCCTCCGATGCAGCAGTGAACAAAGTTATAGTTATTTTTAAAATAAAACTTATATATATATAATATATATATATATAATAATAATAAAATGTATCCAATCTGCACCCCTGAAATAAAAGTACAAAGACTGCCACTTGCTATACACTTGGGAAAATAGTAAATATTTTCAAACTTTAAATATAATTATATATTAATCGCATGTAATTAAACCTAATTAATCACACTTAAAAAAATTTATCACGATTAATCGCATTTAAAAGACTCAAACTTATAATTTTGGCTATTCGGATGTAAAAAAAAAAAATGTAAATTCAAAATATAATTCATTATCCGAATTTTTGTGAAACTTTGTAACAGATTTCTTCATGTAAACAACATACCCACAATAAATCATCAAAATCCTGGCCTGACAGCCATATTTATTACGGAAATTAAAACACAAGCATGTTAATGCCATTTGAATTTCAAAACAATCAATGCCAATAAAAAAAACATTGATTTCCATGTTGGATTCTAAGTGGACTGCAAAAAATGCCAAAATACAGGCATTGCAGATATGGAAAATGAAAAATTATAAAAAATAACAATAAAGTGATGAATAAAAACAATTGTACTAATTGCAGGGCTGGACTGGGAAAAAATAATCGGCCTTGGCATTTTGGGCCAGAGCTGCCCACTACATCAATCAAAATGCTCCCCACCTGTGCATGCCCTTGAATAGGTTTACCAACTCCCACTCTATAAACGCACAAAAGTCATATATAGGAAATAACGAGAGGTGACAAATTAAAAACGTATTTTTTTATTATTATTATAATAAAATTATAATCCACACGGGAAATGTGTGTCTGTGTTTTGAGGGAGCCTAATAAATAATGAACATGACGCACACAGTTAATGTTAATTAATAAAATAATAAAAAATTAATAAAAAAAAGATAAATAATAAAAGCAATGTATCAGAAACCCTTAAAAAATGTTTAACTCAACAATGCAACATCAAACGTAGCTAAAATATTTTATATTGTCAATCAAATGAGCTTAAACAATTGAAAAATGCAACAAATATTAGTTTGAGCCTGAATTACAAAACTAAATGTACAAAAAGTTGCTTAAGTTGCACACTAGTTTGGTCATGTATAAATATCATTATATTAACCATATTGTATAAACGTTATTTTCACTATAAGCCTACATCATGCTGACGATCAAAAACACTATGTCATGATATCTCATACGATTGTCTTCTGACCGAGTGCATCTTAAAATGCATGACAGACACTCCTCATAGAGCTGGAGAAGCAGACATTCTTTATAATTTGTAAAATAAAGACTTGCAGGTTAAAGACACAGCATAGGAAGAAGTTGCCACGGGCCGTGGTGCAGAGTAAAAGTAAAAAACAAAACAAAAGTATATTTATATGGACATATAGGTATCTAGATAGAATAGACAGGAATATATTGATCTGTGCCCCGCTGCAGGTTGCAGACTGCAGATGCAAAAGGCAAGTGCCTGCTCACCGCTTCTGCTCTCTCGCGTGTAAGAAACAGGCTTGACTCTCGACCATTTTAACAAATACACACCTACGTTACACAGAGCCGAACATGGAAGTTTGTGATTGGATTAGCCCAATGTCAATAAAGAAAAGAACCAATGGGCTGCAGATGAAGGGCCCTATCATACACCGGCGCAGTGTGGCGCAAGGCGCGGCACAATAGTCTTTTGCTAGTTTCAGCTTGGCGCAAGAGTCGTTTTGAGGTGTTGCGCTACGCTGTTTAAATAGCAAATGCATTAGCGCTCATTTGTGCGCCCATAGGCGTTCTGGTGTAAAAAGGAAGGCGTTCTGAGGCGCACTGCTGGCGCGTTGCTATTTTGAGAAACTGAAATAGATTTTTCATTAGACCAAAACAAACCCGGTCTAAACTCCGGCGCAGAGTTGCGCCTCGCTTACAAACTGCTTAATACGCATGAGAGCAATAGGCAAATATCTTTACACATGAAAAATTTTAAATAATAAGAATATATATAGGATATAAATATAAAGGATTAAAATATTACAAAACCTATTATTTTCTAGCCTACATAAATATGAAAAACCACTGCTTTTATGTCTTCTTCACTTCGGGAGGCTTTTTCAGTTCATTCATAACAGTTTGCTTTTGTATAATGTTATTATTATTAGCAGTATTATTTATTATATCCATATTTATATTTGTTTTAATAAAAAATAAGCTTAGATTTGCCCACCTGTCAGGTTTTAGACCATATGGGGCACTGCATGTGTTTTAGGATATAACTCAGGTTTTTGAGCACACTTCGTAATTATTGTTCATTTATTAGTTTGTTGGAAATTAGAACTGAATTTAGAAATAGTTTTGAAAAGAATATTTGCGCTTAACAAACGCAATTATTTCAAGAGTTCCCACTTAGATATGCTTGGCACTTATAGCAGGTTTGGCATGCTGTCCCGGGAGAGAACCCTGAGCTCGGAGATATTTGAGCCCAGGGCTCCCGCCCGGTCTAGAAGCATATCAGGAGAACCGAGATCAGGTAGGTCTCGATTGCTCCCCCTTTAAAAGGGGAGAAAAAAAAAAGAGGAGGAGATGGGGTGGAAGGGGGGATTCTTCCAAAATGAAGATAGAGCAATAAGGAGAAAGTGATCCATTTATATTAAGCTAGAATCATTCTGATTGGATTTTACTGATTACGGATGAGTGGCCAGGGGTGCACAATTATATAACGTGTTCCTCTCGAAATTAGTTTATGAAACTTCACTTATTTATAGACTAATTGATGTCTGTGCGTAAATGTTTCCCTATCCAAGAGCGAAAGTGAAAGTAGATCCATTATCTCTCATTCTCACGCAGTAGATGCTCTGTTTAACTGTTTTCTGTTAAAAAAAAAACTGTTAACTGTTTGCTAGTGAAATGCTCAGTTTTTGCACTTAGACTTACTTTACGTCCTGTAAATAGCGAATGCGCTTATGGCGCGACACAGCTGGCTCTTAAAGGGAATGGGAGATGAGACTCTAATTGGTTTATTCTCAAAACACATCTATAACTCATTAAGAAAATAAACTTAACCCTTTTAGACCATGCGCAAAGCGAATTTTCCCGTCCTTAAATGAGCAAAAATGCGTTCTGACACGCCTTGAAAGCATTTGCGCCCTGCGTTTTGTGCTCTGCCCATGGACGGTCAAAGTAGAGCCCGATGTCACATGGCTGCTCAGTCAGGAAAAGAAACATCTTACTTTTAGAGCGTGACATCTCACAGGAGCGTGACAGCTCGTCAATCACTTGGGAGAAAAACATGACAGTCTGCTAAGTGTTTTATGGGCTGATCAGATCATAAGATGATCAGCCCGGCACAAAAAGTACGTTGACCCAGCGGGAAACTGCCTGTTCTGCCCTTGGCCACAATAGGAAAAAAAAAAAAAACTGCAACTGCGTTAATTTTTTTTCCACGTTAATTATTTCAAATAATCGCATGCGTTAACGCGTAAATTTTGACAGCACTATACACACACACACACACACACATATATATAAATAAAGTTATAGTTATTTTTAAAATAAATAAAGTTAGATATATTAATACAACTTTTGCAATCTGCACCCCTGAAATAAAAGTACAAAGACTGCCACCTGGTGGTGAAAAGAGAAAACTTATTTATATGAACTTTTTAGATCGCTTTAGCACAATTTGTGCATGATATTAGACATGCACAATATGTGACTTCTTTTTTAAAAGCAATAATACATTTATGCAATCATGAACATGTTTTGACAGTTAATATGCCGGTGATTTGATGCTTCATAAAAGTTGCAGACACCAATATCAAAAAGCTTTTGTAAACATCCAGTTATTCTTTACACCAATTTACAAAAACGGCTACTACAATACTACTATGGCTACTATAATAAAGAAAATCTGCTCTAACTTTAAAACTAAATTGCTCTTGACACATGAAAGGGCCAATCATGCAGCCCACAACAAGGTGTAAAGTTATTGCGTATAATATTTAACAAACCATTTTCTATGAATTTAATTTCATTTTGCTCACATGGATAATTGAATATTAATCAGATTATATCATTACGCTGCTATGCTGTCAGCCAATCATTGCATTTGTAAAAGCGGGGCTTAGGGGTAGGTCCTCAACCCCTAAGACCAACCCACAGCTGGTCTCCCCAATGGTAAGTTTCCAACTTAATGGACAGTGACAAGCAGAGTCTAATCACGGTTCTAACCACTATGTAGGACCCCTAGACGTTGAAAAAGAAATCACAAACCCCAAACAAAAATCAACATATAATAAATTGTATACACCACAAACCACACAATTCAAAGTATCACAGTCACACCAACTCTTGGTTCCGATAGGGCAATACTAAGCAAGTAAGTTAATGTCACATCATCACTACAATCATAACAACGACACCAACTTCTCAACATAATAATAATAAGACTTCTAATAATGACAACAGCAACAACCACAGCAACACATACAAAGAAAAAAAAAAGAGAAAAAATGGAATAACACTCCAAACAAAATCACATCACTCAAAGCAAATAACCAACACACTAGACTAAGATGGTTTTTGATGGCAACACTCATAGATGGTTTGAGGACCTGTACGAATCATACAAAGGCAGCGCGCATGAATGAGGCACCGCACATGAATTGGCCAAAGAGGATATGGAGTCCGAAGTGCTTACGTCCAAACAACAAAATGCCAACCGGAGACGGAGCGCGTACCTGCTCATAAAAAGCCTTGACGTGATTAGCATGCAACGCACGCACCTAAAGGGTCCACCTACCACACATTGCTGATCATGATTTTGAGGATCGATAGATCAGTCCTTCACAACACATGCAGCGATCTCAGATCTGTTCATCCAGACATTCTAATCTGATTCGTGAACTTGTTTGAAGAACCAAATTAGCAAGAGATCAGTTATTGAGATGAAAAGATCCAGGATCTGACAAATCATCTAAGATCATTTAAGCAAGGTACGAAGAACTGACCCCTGGGGTCTGTTCTCCGTATGTGGATTACTCAGTTAGCTGGATTTGGATTTTGACAATTTGACATGATCCAGGATCATTTTGTTCTTCAAAACTGATCCGAGAGTTGTTTTCATAGCAACAGTTCTGGGGCCTGTTCAGTAAAGAGGTTCAAACAACTCAGAGTTTTAACTTAAACTCTAGTTGATTAACAGAGAGCTTTCCGGTGTCAGAATAGCTGATCTGAGTTAGGTCAATTAACTTTGAGTAGACCAACTCAGAGTTAAGCGCGCACATCGCGACAATAAAAAGGCTTTATTAATTGATTGCAGATATTACGAGTGACAATTACAACATCTTAAAAAAAGAGATAAGCATTTCTTTCTCCAGCTGAACTTGATGTGCTCATGCAAAGTTATAGCAAATATGAGCGTATATATTTAAAAAGAAGCAACCATCAGTGAAACAGAGACAGTTAGCCTGGGAAAACAGCTGCTCAAGTTAATGCATAATTTTACATTTAAAGTATTTAAATATTTAGGTATAATAAAAAAATGTATGTTATGTGTGACATTTATAATTTTTTTCTTAACTTTTATACACGTTAATCAGTTTTAATAGATTTAACAGTGCACTTGTGTGTCTGCCTTTTTTATTGATCAAGTGATAAAAGTTGATTTAACATTTAGAAGGTAAGCAGTGCTAAAAATAATTTTTATAAAAAATAATAATCCCATTAATCTAGTAACAGTACATGTCGAAGGTCAGTGAATTTAAGCTAATTTATTTTAAAAAGGGCAAACCATTCTCGTACGTAACTTTGTTCTGTGTGTGACAAAAATGTAGGCAATATCTATGTTTCCATCCAAATATATTACATAAATGTATGTGCAAAACTGGAATATTGCATAAAAGATGTGAATAAAGCAGCGTTTCCATCTATCGAGTGAAAGAAAATAAAATCGTCACTTCCTGATTAACTGGCGCCAAATATCATCAGTAAAAACAGAATTTACTGTGTCATAGTGAATTGTTTTTTTGGCTGAGGTCCAAACGAGGCATCTTAGTTAGGGCATAATTGGAAGTGCGTGCGAGCGTCCTTTATTAATGCAATAAACGGTGCCTTCGTTGAACGAGAATGTTAGAGGCGGACCATTTATCTCCCCATAAAAGCGCTGCTGCGACTATGGGGTAGAGTCGAAAAACGCAGATGATTGCTGATTTCTGGGTAGACTGAGCATCTGCGGGGGCCACGTTGAAGCGAACCAGTGACCTTGGTAAAAGCCGCCGAACCCGACTGAGGGGGCAGCGTCAGTGAATAAATTACCACCGGGGATGAAATTAGGTCGCTATAGAAAAAGGAACAGCCGGTTCATTGCTTAAGGAAGGAGATCCATAAGCTGAGTTCATTGCGACTGGGTTTAGAAAGATATATGGTATCTTCTAAACCGCGGACCGAGAAGGAGAGCTGAAGGAAGTGAGTAATAAACGGGCGGCCTTGGGGAATTATGCGCATCGTGAAATTGAAATGCCCGAGAATAGATAGCAGTTCGCGTTTAGTGCATGATTGTTTCTCGAGGAAAATTTGAGATAAAGAGATTATACGGTCAATCTTTTCTTTGGGAAGGGATGCTTGAAATTTATTCGAATCTAAGTTGATGCCCAGAAATTTTATGGAAGTGCTGGGACCGGCTGTTTTCTCCTCTGCGAGGGGGATGCCTAGATCTTCGAAAACCTTTTGGGTGATCGACAGGTGTTTAGCTGGGGGTGAAGAGGGTGGGGAAATCAGGAGAAAATCATTGAGGAGATGGATGTTACGCGGGATTTCGTAGTTGTTAGATAAAATCCGGCATAATGCTTCTGAAAGCATATTGAAAATTTTGGGACTACTTTTGCAGCCGAAAGTTAATCGGACTGCAAAGTAAAATTGTGAGCACAAATAAATGCCAAAAAGGTGCCAGAAGTCTGGGTGAATTGGCATGATTTTTAAGGCGGATGAAATGTCGATTTTTGCAAGCCAAGCATTGCGACCGGCTAATCTAATGAGCGAAATTGCTTGGTCTATATCATGATAATTCAGCGAGTATTCGTCTGATGGAATGGTGCTGTTAATGCTAGGAAATATAGAGTTATGCAGAGCGGAGAGATTGATAATCAATCGTTTTTTTTTTTAGAGAATTTCCTAGTTGCTACACCGATTGGACTAATACGAGAAACGCTGAACGGTGGGGCGGGAAAAGGTCCTATCATGAATTTATTGTAGATTACTTTTTTGAATAACATATCGACAGTCTCGGGATTGGTAGTAGCGGATTGCAGATTAGGACAGAATGAGTTGAAGGCAGGGAGAGCTGAAACGCCCGGGTTAAATCCGTGGGTTAGACCTGAAATCAGAAAATCAGAGAAGTTAGTATCAGGGTGACAGCGCAACTCAAAGGCAAGTTGAGAAACATTCACAGGAGTCGACAAGTAATTTTTTGACTTTTTATTCATTGCTCTTAACACCTGGCAAATCACTTTGGCACGAGCACCTCCGCAGTAGCTGCATAAATGTAGAAATTTGCAAGGAGCCCTGTAACACCTGCTGATGTTGAAGTTTTGACAGATAGGGCGATTAGAAGGAGATGGAGAGAGAAGAGAAGGCAGATTATCGCTGGGTGGGCGGGGGACGTAACTAGTGGATTTAGGAGGTTGTGCAGAATCAGAGGGGAGAGTGATAAAGGGGCAGGATGTGGTGGGGTGAAGACTGGAGCGGCAGACGGCGCAAGATAAATTACATCATCCCAAAAAGACTCGGTTGTGGAGTTCAATATCTACAGCCCCCCAGTAAGAAATTTGGTTCCACGGAGTCAATCTGATACCGCATTTAGCGGAGAACAATTTATAGTACGTGTAGAAATGTGTACCCCCATAGGAGAGCGCTAGCTCGGCTATAATAGCCATGTAGTCATTCAGTTCGCGTCTCTTATGGGGGAAGACTGAGCAGATGACGTCAGTGAAGCGAGTGAAGGCTATGGAGAATTCAGCCAGAGATAAGGTGCGAGAATGGGTGTTGGATGGTGATTTGAGTGTGACTGTGAAATCGCCGCAATTTACCTGGCTTTCTGCCGCAGGGGGTGTATTAGGTGAAAGGAGTGAAAAGAGATTTATATCTGCACCTGATAGGATTTGGTTTCTTGTTGTATTGGAGACTGGAGGTGGTTCCATGGCTAGAGCGTTCTGAGGCGGAGGGAGGGGTGTGGCTGTGTAAAGAGTGAATGGGGGGCGCGGCGAAGAAACTAGTGTGGAAAGAGTAGGATGAGTGACAGGTTCAGTGTTGGTGTGAGCGAGGGGAAGAAAAGAGGGAGGGAGGAAAGTGGGTTGGGTTGAAGAGGTTGGAACTGAAGGCAGAGGGTAAGAGGTAGAGGGTTGAGGAGGAAAAGATTGGTTTAGAGGAAATGCAGGAGGAACAGAAGAGTTAGGGTTAAAATAAGAGGCTGAGGTGGAAGGCATATAAGAACTGGTTTGGGCGATAGGGGGAGCAGGCGGCCAGAAGAAGGGTGTGGATCCGGGTTGAGTGAGAGAGTGAATGGCGTTGTTGGGATTCTGAATGGAGTCTTGCTGGAGGGTTGAAGGTGACGTAATTTGGGGTTGCCGGCTTGCCTGAGGTAGTTGTTTTGAGGGGGTGTGGCTTGAGATGTGTTTTTGTTTCGATTTCCTTTTCCAGGTTTGTGAGCGGGGATGTTGGGTATAGGGAGTGTAGCGGGAATCGGTCTTTTGAGTGTTTGGTCTGGCAGATGGGCCAAACGAGGGGTGAGAGTCTGAAGTGGCGTTAGTGTATAATTTTAACAGTTCCGGTTTGTTGAGGTTTCGGGGAGCGTGGATGCCAAGATCGACTAGGAGTTCCCTGAGTTCGGTGACGTTTATTCTTTTTGATGGCTGGATGAAGGATGGAGGCAGAGGTGTAAGAAGAGGTAGGAGAAACATTATTTGTTCTGGATATTGCTGGTAATGGTGATCTGTGGCAGGGTGGTCTGCTGATAGCGGAGCATGTAATTCTTCGTCCTCTTGTTAAATCTTCATTTTGACATTGAGGGTCTTGTGTTGCAGGCTGGTGTGTTGCTGGGGGGGTAACGATGTTAGTGGGGAGGTCTTGAGGGCCTGTTTCAGTAAGGAGGGTCAACCAATTCGAAGTTTAAACTTGAACCTGAGTTTTCGGTTTCAGAACAGCTGATCTGAGTTGGGTCAATCAACTTTGAGTAATAATAATAATAACAATAATAATAATAATAATAATAATACATTTTATTTAAAGGCGCCTTTCTAGCAACTCAAGGACACCGTACAATCAACAAGAGCAATAAAACAACAAGAGAAATAATAAAATATACAGAGCAATAGTGCAGATAAAATTAAGTATTAAAAGCCATATTAAATAAGTGGGTTTTGAGTTTTGATTTGAACAATGTAAGGGAGTCAATATTTCTGATGGCAGGTGGTAATGAGTTCCATAGCCGCGGAGCAGAGCGGCTAAATGCTCTGTTGCCCATAGTTGAAAGGCGAGAAGAGGGAACAGACAAGTAGAGGGAGGAAGAAGATCGCAGGGTGCGAAAAGGAACAGAAATGTGGATGAGGGCAGACAAATATGGAGGGGCGAGATTGTGCATGGCTTTGAATGTTAACATCAAGATTTTAAAGTCAATTCGAAAATGAACAGGTAACCAATGAAGCTGCTGCAGGACAGGGGTGATGTGATGAGAAGAAGGGGTTCTGGTGATTATACGGGCAGCTGAGTTCTGGACCAACTGAAGCTTACGGAGAGATTTTTGAGTGAGACCAAAGAGAAGAGAGTTGCAGTAATCTAAACGAGATGTGACAAGGCTATGAACGAGAAAAGCAGTTGCATAAGGGGGAAAGAGAAGGGCGGAGACGGTTAATGCTGCGTAGGTGGAAGTAAGCAGACCGGGTGATGTTATTGATATGAGAATCAAAGGATAGGGTGCTGTCAAGGATGACACCCAGACTCTTAACCTGTTTAGAGGGATAAATGGAACAGTCGTCAATTGAGAGAGAAAAGCTGTCAGTTTTGGAGAGTGTTGATTTGGTACCAACAAGCAAAACCTCAGTTTTTGAACTATTTAGTTTGAGGAAGTTAAGAGAGAACCAGGACTTGATTTCTGCTAAGCAGTCTGTAGGGGATGTAGGTGGAAAACAAGAAGATGGTCTGCCAGAGAGATAGAGCTGGGTGTCATCCGCATAGCAGTGAAACTGTATGTTATATTTACGGAGAATATTACCGAGTGGAAGGAGATAGATGATAAAAAGTAGGGGCCCAGGACTGAGCCCTGGGGAACACCCGAAGAAACTGTAAAATGCTGAGAAGTGAATGATTTGAGTTGAATGAACTGAGACAGATTCTGTGCTGTGGAGTGGGCTGAAACCAGAGTGGAACTGTTCATTCAGGTTGTTCTGAGATAAGTGGGATTGGAGTTGCATCGCTACTATTTTTTCAAGGATTTTAGAAATAAATGGTAGATTAGAAATAGGTTGTAAATTATTAAAATTAGATGGGTCTGAACCAGGTTTTTTGAGTATAGTAGTAATTGCTGCAGTTTTAAAGGAAGCAGAAACAGTTCCAGAAGAAAGAGAGGACTGAAAAATGGCTGAAATGAGAGGGATGAGAGAAGGGAGACAAGCTTTAACTAGAACAGTGGGGAGAGGATCTTAATGAGAGGAAGATGACTTAGATTTGGAAATAAGATTAGAAATTTCTGAAGTTGAAGGGAGTTGAAAAGAGGAGAATAAAATCTCAAATTGTGGAAGTTCAGATGTAGTGCTCGGAAAGGATGTGAAGCAAGATGCTGGTGAATATTAAAGATTTTTTCATTAAAAAGGTCATAATAGAATTACAGAAATCTGTTGAGTGAAGGTGAGATGGTAGTGAGTCTGGGGGGTTAGTGAAAGACTTGTATAGTGAAAACAGAGAAGCAGTGTTACCTTCATTGGAGCATATAAGATTGGAGAGATAGTTGGATTTAGTTTGGATGATGCAATTTTTATACTGTGTGATGTGACCTTTATACATGTCTTTGTGAACAGTAAGGCCAGTTTTTCTAGAAAGTCTTTTAATTTATCTGCCTTCGGCTTTCATGCGCCGAAGTTCTGGCGTAAACCCCGGGGCAGACTGAGAAAAGCAGACAGATCTTGTTTTTAAGGGTGCAAAAGAATTAAGAATATTTTAAAGTCCAGTGTTGTTATGAGTCATTTGATGCTCATAAAGTCAAATAAGTCATCTGGTGATGAAAGGTTAGTAACGTCAGGAAGAGAGTTAATACTAGCAGAAAAGGATTCTAGATCAATATGTTTTATGTTACGGAAGGAAATAGTATGGAGAGGTTTGGTGGAAGAAAGAGGGAGTGCAAAATTAAATGAGAGGAGAAAATGATCCGTTATTGGGAGTTCATCAGCAGAGAGGTCAATGGGTGAGACACCAGAGCAGCAGATGAGGTCGAGGGTGTGTCCTTTAGAGTGTATGGGGACATTGACATGCTGTTGAAGTCCAAAGCTCTCAAGACAGGATATAAAATCACTTGTAAGAGAGTTATTAAAATTATCCACATGAATATTAAAATCTCCTAAAACTATAATATTGGGTGAGAGGGTGGTAATATGTGTTAAAAAAGCAGCAAAATCATTTAAAAAATCGTTATTTAGTTTGGGGGGACGATAAATTATGGTAACATATGTAGGGGTGGATCCAGAAAGTTTGGAAATCATAGATTCAAATAAAGGGAATGAAGGAACGGGAACCGGCAAGATTTTCAAACTCTCGCGGTAAATCATTGCGAGACCTCCTCCCCGACCTTCTCCGCGGGGTTGACAGGTGTAAACAAACCCTCCAGGAGTGGATTCGTTAAGTTGCGTGAAATCGCTGGGTTGTTGCCAAGTCTCAATTAGACACAGAAGGTCAAGGTTGCGATCACTGAGGACATCCTGGACAAGATGTCCCTTGCTAGTAAGTGAGCGGATGTTTAAAAGACCGAAGTTGAAACTGATAATGTCAGAAAGTACAGCAGTGGTGTTAGCCGACCGGGCTGGGTTGGCTAAAACTCTGTGATTGACAGTCCGACCGGTGTTTTGTGGATGAGCCCTGATGAGCACTCTGTCTGGATCCACAATGGATATATCTCCGGCGGGGCAGGAATGCGATGTCCGGGTGGAGATGCAACACAGCTGGCAAAGGCGCTGAGAGATGGAGCCGCAAACGGTGTAGTTCAGCAGCCGAGTACTGCAACAATCCCATCGCGGGCTGGTGGACAAGCGTCAGGAAACACCAGGCAAACACAAGCCACAAGAGGCGGATGCAGATGCTGACAGCTTAGACGCGCAGGTGAGCAGAAACCAGAAGAACAGGCGCAGAGCAGGTAAAATCCATAAAACTTAAGCAGGCAGCAGAATTGTCCAAATTGTTTTGTTAAAACAGTTCAAGTGTAATGTTGATCGTTGAACGAGATTTAAAAAAAGTTTAAAAGTTTTACCAGTGAGCAGCGGCAACAGATCATGCCAGCGTTCACTCAGACCGGATGTGGATTTCAGAGTGATTCATTCTGAGTAGACCAACACAGACTTAAGCTGTGGTCACACTAGAACAATTCTGTTGTGCGGCGTGCAAAAAGGGGCGGAATTAAACAAGATTATTAGACGTTAAAAAAAGTGAGCGATTGCTCCTTGTTTTAAATTTCTGTCCAGAGAGGTTTTGATCCTTGATTGGTCTCACGCAGTCAAGTGATGCAATTTCGCAGGTCAGAGTTCACCAAGCTTGAACTTTGCACCGCAGCAACCTGCGAAACTTGATGCACGACCTTGCGTTTCAGGTCTGACGCATTTTCGTGCGTATGAATGGAGGTCTATGGGAGGAAAAGTCCTCCCAGCTCCCAGTGTGACCGCAGCTTTTAAGGGCGCACGCAGCAACTATAAAAAGGCATTATCAATGGAGCGCAGATATTAAGAGTGACCATGGCAACATCTTAAAAAAAGAGATGAGCATTTCTTTCTCCAGCTAAACTTGATGTGCTTATGCAAAGTTATAGCAAATATGAGCATATATTTTAAAAAGCAACATCACTGCACCGTAATTTTACATTTAAAGTATTTAAATATTTAAGTATAATAAAATAAGTAATGTAATGTGTGGCATTTATAAAAATTTTACACACGTTCTCACTTTTATACACGTTGATCAGTTTTAATAGATTTAAAAGTGCACTTGAGCGTCTGGTTTTTTTATTGATCAAGTGGTAGAGGTTGATATAACATTTAGAATGTAGGCAGTACTAAAACAATAGTTTTTAGAAAGCATAATAATCCCATTAATCTAGTAACAGAACATGTCCCTGTTGAAGTGAATTTGAGCTAATTATTTATTAAAAAAGGACAAGCTATTCTTGTACATGACTTATTTCTTTGTGTGACTGAAATATAGGCAATAGCTTTGTTTTCATATAAAAATTTTAATTAAATTTATGTGCAAAACTGGAATAACGCATAAAAGATGCGTGAATAAAGGATCGTTTCCATCCAACGAGTCAAAGAGAACAAAATCGTCACTTCCTGATTAAATGGGCGACAAATATCAACAGTAAAAACAGAACTGTGGTAGAAGAAGCTGCGTCAATCTTTTCTTAATAAATGTACTTGCGCCTCAGAAGACAATGCTGACACATGAAAGCGTGGGGGCGTTTGAAGCCATGAGACGTGGAGAACAGACTCTCTTAACATGCTCCAGATGCTCTGGAAGTCATTAATCATATAATAACATTAATACTGAAATGGTTAAGGTGAATGAGCAAAACAACATTTAAGATGTGTACAGTGTGCTCAGGCTGCTGGTTTGTCAATTCACACACATTTTCATCATCATATGATCTCTTATAACTAAAATTTTTTTAATGCACATACTGTAATTTGTTCTGCAAAAGTGTTTCCATCGTAGTTCAGGCGCATCTTTTCTATGGAATAAAAGTTTATCCTACTCAGTTATGCGCGTGTTTTTTTAAGTGTATTTTCAAAAGTTATGTGAATCATGATGGTTTTTTTTACGCACATCTCCAAAATTAGCATCAAAATAGGAGGGTCAGGAGAAGGGGAAAGGAAAATAGGAGGGAAACGTCAGGTGAGAAAATACCGCTTCGTCTTTAAAAAAAGGGAGGAGACTAACAGAAACTGTGTTTAGAGAATAAAACCTGCTCTTGACCATGGGCCTGTTTCAGAAAGGAGGTTAAGTGAAAACTCAGAGTATTTTAACCAGGGCTGGATATCTTTTTCTTCTTTTTAAGCACCGACCAAATCGTCTCGATACTATCGAGTATCGAAAAAATCATTTTCGTTCGGTACCAAATTTCGATACCAAGAGTATAATCTTGTCAACATGCCAGGATTAAATGCTGGTAATTGGCTGCAGCGAGACTGTCTTGAAAATCTAAAGTTTACGGCGGTTACGCCCACTCGCTCAGAGCTTGTCAAATGTGAGGCTGAAATGCGTACACTACACTTTAAAGCATTTTTGCATTGTTTGACTGCAAGATGATCGGCGCAGTCATCATAACAATGTGCCCACCACAAGCGTCGTCCTCCGTGACTGATGAGGATTGAAGCGCTATGGTTGGGGCTCCGAAAAGTAAACAGAGCAGACATAAGCGCAAGCTGACGGCCCTTTTTCACCTCCTCCGCCTCAAAATCGTTTTAAAGTTGGGCAAACTTCGTGTTGTAACTTTTGCCTTTTGTCGTTAATAATACATGCACTACGGGCTCCACAGAGCAACTTTATTCTCTCTAACACCAGTGTGCACACACATAAGGAATCAGGGCCATACCATTACATTTACATGGGGGTAAATCAGGACTTACCAATTCATTGCTGAAACAACACTTCGCATATTTCGCAGTGGCTAGTGTGGCACAGATAGCAGAACTCGCCAAACAGATCCGCGACTTTTGATGCTCATAAACAGTCAAAAAGTCCTCGTGCTGCAGGAATTATGAGGTTGCTGAAGGTGCGTAGTGGTTGTGAAGTGAGGGGTTTGCGTCTTTAATAAACTACGACAGTTTGCGTTCACTGAACAGTTAATAAATCCATATGAAACAGCCCCTTAAAAGTCACGTCTCGCTTTCAGTTTCGGGGTTAGGCGCGTTTTGCACAATTCCGATTTGTTGCCTATATCAGAGTTCACACGTTCATTTAAGCCCTGCACACAAGTGTACTGTGCTCTTGCACACTGATAGTGTGAGTACAACCTAAATGAACGTGTAAACGGACAAGCAAAAAAAATCTGATATAGGCAACAAATCGAAATTGAGCATCAAGACCTGACAGTGTAAACGGGGTTTGTGTATCTTATTTAAATGTCCTTATCATTGGCTGCATTAACAGTTCAGCTTTCATGTTTTCTTTACAATAATGTTATGGTCTCTGCTCCTGCTGAAAGATGAATGCCACAGGATTGTACAATTTTATTGTTAAAGGTTTGCTGCCTTTTTCTACTGTGGAGAAAGATTAGCTTTACTGGATATGCATTTTTCAATGCCCATTAAAGGAACCAAAAACAGTCAAAATATGAGTCCATGTGATATAAGTGGTTCAATCAAAATTATATGAAGCTGCGAGAATACTCCTGTGTGCAAAGTAAACAAAAATAACTTTATTCATTGATTTATCTATGGGAGGATCAGAAAGCTCTTGGATTAAACCCAAAATATCTTCATTTAAAGATAATTAATGACAGAATTAAAATTTTGGGGTGAACTAAACCTTCAAGCAGCAGTAAGCCTCACAAATACTTAAAATTGATCGACTTAAAACTGTTTGAACTTTATAAAAACTGTTTGCACTAATATATTGTGTTAACTACACTTTGTTCATTTTGTGCTTTTGTTCCTTTGTTTATTGGTCTTAGAGATAAGACTACTCTAAAAAGTGTCCCAAACATCCTGAAAAAATAAAACCAAAGTTTCTCAGAGATTATGAATTATTTAATCTTGTTAAAATATATTTCTTAAAATAAAAGTATCGAAAAAAAGTATTGTTCGGAGCCGGTATCGAACGCAGCCCTAATTATAACCCTGAAATGAGAGAAACTCTGGGTTTTCCGTTTTAAAATAGCAGGTTTGTTAAATTCAAGAAATCAGGGTAAGTCAAACCTGTTTCTGAAAGAAAGGTAACTTTAACTCAGAGTCAGTTACCATGGTAACTTACTCTGTGAATCTAACCTGGTCCGGAGCAGGTTTTATTCTCTAAACTCAAAGTTTCTGTCGGTCTCCTCCTTTTTTTTTTTTTTTAAAGATGAAGCGTATTTCTCGCCTTAGCCTTATATTTCCACACATCTATTTTAGAGCTCATTTTGGAGATGCCCATAAAAACGATTGATGGAAACATCATGATTCATAAAACTTTTGAAAATACGCATAATACCAGCAGCATAAACACAGTGTAGAACATATTAAATGTTTTTCTTTTTGGTCATTCTAAAATGCCTTAACTGTTTCAGTATTAGTGTATATTATTAATTACCTCCGAGCGTCAGGAGCATGTCGAGAGTCTCTGCGTCTGGCTTCAAACACCCCACGTGTTCATTGCGTGTCAGCATTGTCTTCTGTCTCTGAGGCGCAAGTACATTTATTAAATAAAAAATAATTGACGCAGCTTCTTCTACCACAGTAAATTCTGTTTTTACTGTTGATATTTGGCACAAGTTAATCAGGAAGTGACGATTGTGTTCTCTTTGACTCCTTGGATAAAAACGCTGCTTTATTCGCATCTTTTATGCAATATTCCAGTTTTGCACAAATTTATGTAATATATTTTGATGGAAACATAGATATTGCCTACATTTTTGTCACACACAGAACAAAGTCATGTACGAGGCTTGTTCTTATTCATAAATAATTAGCTTAACCTTTGACATGTACTCTAGATTAATGGGATTATTATTCTTTCTAAAAATTATTTTTAGTACTGCTTACCTTCTAAATGTTATATCAACCTCTATCACTTGATCAATAAAAAGGCAGACACACAAGTGCACTTTTAAATCTATTAAAACTGATTAACGTTTAAAAGTTTAGGAACAATTTTTATAAACGTCCCACATTATATTACTTATTTTATTATACTTAAATATTTAAACACTTTAAATGAAAAAAAATATGCATTAACTTAAGCAGCTGTTTTCCCATGCTAATAGTCTGTTTCACTTATGGTTGCTTCTTTTTAAATATATACGCTCATATTTGCTATAATTTTACATAAGCAGATCAAATTCAGCCAGAGAAAGAAATGCTGATCTTTTTAGGTTGTTGCCATAGTCACTCATAAAATCTGCGCTCCATTGAAAATGCCTTTTTAAGCGGTGGGCGCTTAACTCTGAGTTAGTCTACTCAAAGTTGATTGACCCAACTCAGAACAGCTATTCTGAAATCGAAAACTCAGAGTCAAGTTTAAACTCCGGGTTGTTTGAACCTCCTTACAGAAACAGGCCCTAGGTTAGGTTCATCAGAGTAAGTTACCACGGTAATTGACTGTAAATTAAAGTTACCTCTCTTTCAGAAACAGGCTTGACTTACCCTGCTTTCTCGAGTTCAACAAACCTGCCATTTTGAAACAGAAAACCCAGAGTTTCTCTCATTTCAGGTGTAAAAATATCTTCCATAAACAGTGACATTTGTAGGGATGGCATACAGTTTAACCCAAAGAATGACCAGTCTGTCAGATGAACAAGAGCCGGAGTCAGAGATTTAAATAAATAAATAAATAAATAAATAAAGTTTGCTGAAGATAGATTACAGTTTCATCAGCAGAAGCCAACTTTGACGCTCGCATCGAGGCTGCTCTGACTTACAGTACAACAATGCAGCAATTATACTCTTTACACAAGTCCAGAAAAGGTGGGATCCATGTAAAAAGTTCTTATTGGTTACAGCACAAATAGATAATTCTGAATGCGTGCATCAATGAAGTATTGTATCTAGCTCCAGATATGAATGGCCTAAATGTGTGCATCAAGGAAGAATTGTATCTAACTCCAAATATGGATAGCGACATGGTTCCTGGGGGTTAGGCCGACTGTAATTTATTAAGAGCTGATCTCCAACCAGTAAAAAGTTAAACCAAGGACTCAATAGATGCAAGAGATAATCTTTTGTAGAAACTCAAGGTTGTTTTTTGTATGCTCGGTTTTTTTATCAAATGGCACGCCATTCCCGCAAAGTGCTGACTCACCACAGAAAGCAGATTTTTGAGAAAGAGGGTCTTGAAGTTGAAGTCCTCCTCTATCGCATTTACAGCGAGGGAATGACATCAGATGCGGTGCAGAGTTTGTTTTTGTCTTAGAAATATGATAAATTTATTACACATTATATATATTATTTACATAATGCTTTTAGCATATTATAACAGCTCATCGATCCAGTGATAAGCACATTACTTTGGCAAAATTAACGTTTTCAAGAGTACACACTTAGCTGATAATCAATAAAGCGTATTTGGCATGCTGTCCCGGGGGAGAGCACTGAGCTCGTAATACCCTCGAGCCCGGGGCTCCCTCCCGTTAGAAGGGCGAGGGGGTAATTCGAGGTCAGGTAGGTCTCGAGAACTCCCCTGCTTGTCACCATGAGAAGTGTAAACTAAGGTTGTATTGGATGATAATTTGTTTTAGTCGATTGGCTATGGTTTATTTTTTGGACAGGGGGAGGAAACTGGGGAACCCGGAGAAAACCAACGCGAACACGGGGAGAACATGTAAACTCCACACAGAAATACCAACCGGCCTGATGGGTTGGACCGGTGGTGTTCTTGCTGTGAGGCAACAGTGCTAGCCACTGGGCCACAGTGTGGCCCGATCAGAAAAAAGTGGGAGGATGTAGGGTTGGAAAGGGGGGGGAGCTTCAAGACGAAGATAACTGGAGTGAAAAACTCCAGTAATGCTTTATTTGTAATGCTTCCATAATCATCTAATAGGGCTGATTACGAAGCTAACAAGGAGCCAGCCATGTTAATTATAAGCATGTAATCCTCACGAAATTAGTTTATGAATAAACCACACTTTAAGAGTTTACACTTAGCTGATAATCAATACAGCGTATTTGGCATGCTGTCCCGGGAGAGAGCTCTGAGCTCGTAATATCCTCGAGCCCGGGGCTCCCTCCCGTTAGAAGGGCGAGAGAGGAATTCGAGGTCAGGTAGGTCTCGAGAACTCACCAAAAAGCAAAGGTTTCCAGCTCGGGACAGTAGCTGCGTATTGAAGTGCCCCCCAAAAGGCGAGAGGTCAGTGCCATATCCGGCTGCTGAATGTAAATTGAAGTGAGATAAGTTACTGCAGGAGAAAAGTTAAAACTGATTCTTAGAAGGGGCTGGGGACTCCGTGGAAGTCGGGTTTGGGGAGGCATGGTTGGGGAGCCTAAAGGAAGAAAGGAGAGTAGCAGAGGGATTTGATGCTAGAAATAGGAAAGTAGCTGAGTAACTCAACGGTGAAAAAAGGTAGCGGAGGAACTCATGAGGTGGATTTTGTGCTCTTTGGGGTGTGAGGTTGATCTGTATACTCGGGTTGTGTGTGTGTGATCTGCTTGTGGACTTGCATACCATTAGAAGAATTAAGGTGCTATGTAGAGTTAGAAAGGGGAAATGGCCTGAGTAAACAACTAAGGGTCACAAGAAGTGGATGAGAAGAGACCGGGAGAAAGGCTGAGTAAACAACTAAGGTGTCTCAGGAAATGGATGAGAATAGAGCAACACATGTGGAAACAGTTACGTATAGATGGATAAGATATATGGTTATTAGGTGGAAATTAGGGTCAGGGGTTAAACTAGGAGGGGTCTTGTGTGACATATGTAGAACAAAGGAAAAAACAGTTGTAAAAGAGTAAGCAAGCCAGAACATGAGAGAGACAGAATTTTTCAGACAGAGATGTTACTGGGGGTCTCCTGAAAATTCTCCTTTGTTTTGTCGACAATAAAGTATACTCTTCTGATATTCATAACCTCCAGACTGAGTTTGATGCATTAAGGGGAAAATCAAAAACCACTACACTTAATGCTGGGAAATGGGTATGTAGTGGGAAAGGGAGAGAGGTTGTAGAGGGGGTGGAGAGAAGAGCGGAAGCATTCGACGCTGGAAGGAAGTAAAGAGGATGCGGAGGAAGTCAACGCTGGGAAGGAGAGAGCATGAGATGCGGAGAAACTCAAAGATGGAAAGGTAAAGAAAAGAAACCTCTGGGGATCAGAGCTCTGGGTCAACTCCGTGGGAGTTAGAGCTGTAGGATTGGACTACTACAGGAGTCTGGGAAGGGAGGGAGAGGTGGAGACTCCTGTAGGTGGTGGGCTGAGCGGGACTCCTGGGGAGTCAGAGCGTGGGAAGACTCCTTGGTAGTCAAATTGGTAAGTGATGCTTTTGAAATATAGAAAGAGTAGCAGAGGAACTCAACGCTGAAAATAGTAAAGTAGCAGAGAAACTCAATGCTGAAGAAAGAAAGTAGCGGAGAAACTCAACGCTGGAAGGGGGATTGGGAGTTAAGGGTGGGGAGAGGAGAGAAGTTGTAATAGGGGGGAGAGGAAAGAGCGGAAGCATTCGACGCTGGAAGGAAGAGAAGGAGATGCCAAGGAACTCAACGCTAGGGAATATAGGACAGGAGATGCGGAGGAACTCAACACTAGAAGGTAGGAAAGATGCATATTTTGCCGGGGAAGGAGAGAGAGAGGAGGGGGGACTCCGTGGGAGTCGTAGCTCTTGGGGTAACTCCGTGGGAGTTAGAGCTGAAAGATTAGGCTCCTACAGGACTCTAAATAGGGAAGGGGTGGTGGAGACTCCTGTAGGAGGTGGGCTGGGCAGGACACCGGGGGAGTCTAAGCTTAGACTGGAAAGGTAAGAGTAGCGGAATACTCAACGCTAGAAGGAAGTGATAGTAGCGGAGCAACTCGACACTGAAAAAGAAAAGAAGCTGAGAAACTCGACGCTGGAAAGGGGGTAGGGAGTAAAATATATTGAGGAGGGTGGGAGAGGGAGGGGATGGAGGAAAGAGTGGAAGCATTCAACGCTAGAAGGAAAGAGATGCGGAGAAACTCAACGCTATAGAAAATAGAATAGGAGACGCAGAGGAACTCAACGCTAGAAAAGAAGAAAGATGTTAATTGTAGAGGGGGGGGATGGATAATTGATTGACTCCGAGGGAGTCGGGCCTTGGATGGCGTTACTTAGGTTGAAGAGATGAGAGTAACAGAAGAACTTGATGCTAGAAGGAAGGGATAGTAGCGGAGCAACTTGATGCTGAAAAAAAAGAAGAGGAGAAACTCAACGCTGGAAAGGGGGTAGGGAGTAAAAGATATTGAGGGGGGGTGGAAGGGGGAGGGGATGGAGGAAAGAGCGGAAGCATTCGACGCTTGAAGGAAGGAAAGGAGGTGCGGAGGAACTCAACGCTATAGAACATAGAATAGGAGATGCGGAGAAACTCAATGCTAGAAAACAAAAAAAGTTGTCGATTGTGGTGGGAAGGGGAGGTTGGGGTAATTGATTGACTCCGGGGGAGTCAGGCCTTGAATGGTGATACTTAGGCTGAAGAGATGAGAGTAGCGGAAGAACTCAACACTAGAAGGAAGAGATAGTAACGGAGCAACTCGACGCAGAAAAGAGAAAAGTAGCGGAGAAACTCGGCGCTGGAAAGGGGTAGGGAGTAAAAGATATTGAGGTGGGAGGGAGAGAGGGAGGGGATGGAGGAAAGAGCGGAAGCATTCGACGTTTGAAGGAAGGAAAGAAGGTGCGGAGGAACTCAACGCTAGAAAGGAGAAAAAGGAGGTGCGGAGAAACTCAACGCAGGAAGGAAGTGAAGACTGAAAAGATTTTATACTGGTAGCCTTGGGGAAAAAAAGTGTTGCTCCTGTTGGGGTCGGGGTTCAGGCACTCTTGGGAGAGAGCTAGGGGAGATTATTTGCTGAACGGAGCGCTGAAAAAGAGGGGGGGAAGGAAGAGGCAGAGTTAAATTTCTGTCCTTGTATTCAAGATAGTGGATGTCGTGAGTGCGAGCTAAGTAGATAAATTGATAGCCTTAGCGTGATGCATGTATACATTTGGAGAGGATGTTATGTGTAATTGAGCTAGACGATAATAACGAGTAAACGCTTCTTTGGAGGCGTTTAAACTGTTGTTTAGTGCTGGGGAGTGTGTCAATAGTGGTATGTTAAATGGAAGTGTATGTAAGCTCAGGCAGAGCGTCACTGCTGCGGCAGTGGAGCAGAGGGGAAATGAAGCTCGGCAGCTTCTCTGCTGTTGCAGAGGTGTGGTGGAAGTCAATATCGGGAGGCGAGTACGCTTTCCTAAAAATGTATAACTGCTTGGCAGTGTTAGGGAGTGGGAAGGAAAGGAGGTGCGCTGTGGCAGTGGTGCAGAGGGAGAATAAGGCTTGGCTGAGCATCTCTGCTGTTGCAGGTGCGGTGGTAGTCAGTATTGGAGCATTATTGGTGCTCCCAGAAAAATATTAAATATCAGTAGTGATATGTGGAGATGAAAGGTAATAGGGGCTCAGGTAGAGCGTCACTGCGGTTGTAGTGGTGCTATGGGTTAGGGTGTAGTAGAGTGTAGCTCAGCGGAGCGCTTCTGCTATTGGATAGGTGCAGTGGTGATTGGTATTGGAGAGTTATGAATGCTCTCGCAAGAATATTAGATACTGTCAGTAGTGATATGTAGAGAGGAAGTGAATAAGGGCTTAGCTAGAGGTGCAATGGGTGAGTATGGCTCAGTGGAGCGATTCTGCTGCTGCAGAGGATCAGTATGGAGGCAATGTTTGCTCCTGCAGAAGCATTTACTGCTGTATTAGTGCAGGGCAGTGTGAAGAGTGTTGTTGGACTTGTAAGTGTATAGAGCTTGCTTAGAGCATCCCTGCTGCAGTAATAGAAACATTTAGGCAACCCCTAAATGAGTCGGAGCTGTGGTGAGTGAAAATGAATGGGTGTATGGGATAGTTCAAGTTGTGCTTATACTTAGAAACACTTTTAAAACGTTTAAATTGAGTGAGCAGGGGAGAGGATGTCGAAAATGTATATAGAACGTGCTTTGCCGAATTAATCGGTTTTGCTTGCTTAATGGAGAAAGATAGTGTTCCTTCAGTCAGATCAGATATGGTGAGGTGGATTGTGGGATTGAAACTGATGTTAATTCAGAGAATCTCAAAACCCAAAGACTAGTGTAAATCTGGGATTGTGGATGTGGGCTGTATGATTGGAAATGCATCCTTGTGTAGATTGTGATTGCATTTGATATGGATGTGGAGTGTGGTAGGTTGGATGAAGGTCAGCTTATGGGCCGGCGGTCCTAATCTCTGGAATAAGAAACAAGAGAAAATCAGAAATTAAATCTTACAACATGATACATGTACAGCAGACATGATAAATTGTTTTAGCTGATATCCATGCGAGGCGTCTTAAAAAGAGCATTAACAACTGTGAGCTTCGTTGTCGCAGTGTGCGAGGATGATAGAGGTGGGCATTTGTTCCCCCACAGGATAGCAGGTGGATGCAGAGCTGGGGCTATGGGGTGTGGCTTGTCTGGTGGTCCTAAAAAATCTTTTCGAAGATTTATTTAAATTGTCCTCCTCCTATTCATGTAGTCAAGCGAGAAGTTTGTTTCTTTACCATTTTCACCTTCAACCGGCATGCCATTATAAGTTACATATGACACTGTGTATAGTATGGGTCACTGGCGTATTACGATTGGACTTTTGTGTTGAATTGTCACTGGTTGGGTAATAGTCTTTTAGAAGTTAAATGCTATCAGATCTAGCATTGTTTATTTTTTATTTATTTATTTAATTGATTAGTATAATTTTTTTTATTAATTTATTATTATTATTATTAATTTGTTAATTTATTTATTTATTATATCAAATCCCAACATCACACTCTTAACTTAATTCACTATTCAGTGGAAACTGTATGAATGGAATGTTTGTTATGGGCTTTACTTAATTTGTTTAAATACATGTTGGGCGGAACCATATCGAGTTTCAAAACCGCATTGGATGAAGACACTTCTCCTTCAGCTATTGGCTCGATGGGGTGTCAATCAAAGATCGGAGGCCAAGTTTGTTTACCAGTATTACTAGTGTTTGTGTGAAAGACACTGCGGCACACCAGCGAATAGTTTGGATGATAACAGCGCGATTCATCGACATATCAATATGTTGTGGACTAATGTTTACAGTTTTTATGAATCTTCTAATCACGCAAATCTTGTCTTTCAAAGATTTATAAATATGTTTAGTTTTTGATGGAGATTAGTTATTTCCGCGATGCTTCCCCTTAAAAGCGTGCTATACGTTACCGAGGGTGCACCGCTAGGAAGCAGTGAGTTAGGCTTTTGCAATGTTTTGGATCGTCGACGCCTAGAGAGTTTAGGTGGAGTTGTGGACTGCGTTTGCGTGAGACAGTTTGAAGTAGAGGTGGAAGAGCTGGTGGGCCGGCATTTTTGTGGGAATTCAGGCTCGATTTTGGCGAGGCTGTGGCTGAATTCTCAGGGAGAGCGGAGTTCTGGCTGGAGTTGTTGTTTGTTTGTTCTTCCGTATCGATAGGTTAAATGGTGCGATGCTGGAGAGTTTTATAGCAGGAAGCGAGCTTCAAGACGAAGATAACTGGAGTGAAAAACTCAGGTTATTTATAATGATTTCGTAATCATCTAATAGGGCTGATTACGGAGCTAACAAGGAGCCAGCCGTGTTGATTATAAGCATGTGATCCTCTCGAAATTAGTTTATGAATAAACCGCACAAAGTGAGCAGCGTTCATCTGACAGGTCCATTTGCGATAGCACCCACCCAATGGATAGTGGATAAGATGAAATGACCAGCCCCAAATATACAATCTCATTGAAGCTCCAAGTGATTTTACAAGAGAGAAGTTAAAGGTCTACAAGTCTTTGGATGCCAACAATGATGTTCTGTGTGGTCATGTGCAAGAAATAATGCTCCATGATGACCAGATTCAACACTATGTAGAGCTAAAAACCAAGGTTCTGCTTAGCCAAAGACAAGGAAAGAAGACAGAGTTAATGTTATACAAGGCCTGGGTAATTAATCACCAACACGCAAAATGACTGCGTCACAACAGCGAACTGCACCTGTACGGCAGGGTATGTGAACGAGGTAAAGTCGGTTTTATATTCGCACATTCAGACTTTCTCCTTAACAATATAATTTCATGAAAGTATTATTTGCAAACTCTAAATAGCGAAATCTTATTAGCAGCCAATGACTATCAAAGTACAACATATTCACAGTCAAATAAACTGTGTTAATGTTGTTTTCAAGTCACACTTGCAGGTTATTTCAGACCGAATATTCAAAGTGCAGTGGTAAACAATATAGGAAGTTTGTCACAAGTTGTCACTGAATAAATGTATGAATATAAAATCAACTTTACTTCAATAAACGTAACTTTCACATTTCATTCTTAGCATTCAGTGTCCGCAGTTTAATTCACCATATGTAACTGTTTTTGCTGAAATCATTTCTGATCTATAATAGACCCGGGGATCAAGAGAGAATCCTCATTTATAGTGTTTACATGAACACACTTATCTTTATAATGATATAAATTGTGGTTATGTGTATATGAAATTACAAATACCAAATGTAGCAGGGCATTAAATTACTGTTTATTTCTTTGCATTTTAACGTTGTAAACTATAAACTCATGCGTCTCCTCACGGTTTGTCTCATTTTGTTAGCTAACTGTCAACAACAGTTGTTCGCTCCCCTTCTCCCCTGCTGGCCACGCCCACTCCTGCCCTATGCTCACGGAGCTCCACGCCCATTAATCATGCATCTTTTGAAAAAATTCTGAAGTAGACTTTAACCGAAAGTGGGGGGGGGGGGTCTTGGCCCTTTAAAACCCAGGGTGAAGGGGAAGGGCTTCAAAACTTGCACCTAAGAATTGGGACAGCAATACAGCACCTGTACTCGTCATTAAATGTCATCGCAATCTCTTGCTTCATATGAGATTAGAAGATCGCGACTGCTGTAGTTCAAAACTATTTAGTATGAGCAGGCCTATCATATGATACATATTTTGTGTGGCTGTGCAAAACTGTAAAATAACCAATCAATTACAACCTCAAAAAACACAAAGTCGCCCCCTGGAGGCGAATTTCTTTCAAAATTCTTACGTTAATCTTGTTTAATGGCTGCTTAATCTTTATTGGCTAATGGCGGTCAAGGTTTTAGAGATGTGGCAATGTCCTTATAGTATGTCATGACAACTTGGTCAAAGACACTGCATGCCAAATTTCAAGCTAATTGGACTAATGGTTGTAAGGTTAGAGACATTTTTATGTTTTTAAAGCTTTATAGCGCCATGGGGCCAATGTCCGTGGGTTTTGCCCTGAGACCTTAAATTGACCTTTATATATATATATATATATATATATATATATATATATATATATATATATATATATATATATATATATATATATTTGTACCAAGTTTGGTGATGATATCTCAATCCATTCAAAAGTTAGAGCTACATTTAGCATACAATTAGCATTGAACATTTTTGTATACTGTTTCGAGTGAATATCTAAATTTCAACTTTTTTTTTGATAATTATTGATATTCAATGTCCAGAGAACATTTCTACAATAGTTTGGTTCAGATTGAGTGAAAAACCTAGGACTACTTCGCAAAAGTATGCTTCAGACAAATCGCGATGTAGCTGAAAAACAGTGCATCGCAGAGAAAATCAAGAAAGTCACTCCACTTGTGTTTCGGCTACAAATCACATAAATACCTCATCTAGAAACATTTCTAGCATAATTATTTTGTCGTATAGAAATAAAAAAGTTCAACCTTTGCTAAAAGTTCTGGTAGGCTAAGATTCACTTCTCAATACAGCCAAATAAATTTGTTAGCATTGTCATGCATTGATCTAATTCTAAATACTTGATAGTTTTGTCAATGAGCGAAGATTATAGAAGTAATTTCTACCTCTAAGAGATCGCGATTGTAGTCTGAGCACACATACGCGATGATAAGATCATGAGAGGATTTGCAGTTCATTTAAAAAGACCTATGTAAGAGCTGGCATATTCAGTTTTTGCGATTAATGTACATGACTGCGCTCTTGTGCTATAATTAAGCACTCGCAACATTTGCAGAAATGAAAAATTGCGCAATACCTGCATTCCCGCGGCTACATTCAGACTGTGTTAAACCAGGCTTCAGAAGAGTGACAGGTTGTCGAAGAGAACAGAGCCAAATGTGTGTAGATCGTCAAAATGGCAGGATGTCCGCGGTTTAACACAGAAACTGAACTGTAACACAGAAAGGCATTTGTCCCGCCTTTACATTTCACGCAAAACTAGACAAGGTCGACTGTGATTTGGCACTTTTCATGTCAGTCAAATCCCGGTATATATATTTTAGCAGTGAGAATAGATCCGATGAATCCGAACAAAGATCACAAATTTGCTAATTTTTTTTTCCTCCCATCCTGTAGCCTACTCGCGCCTCCCTGCTAGAGTGCCCGGGGGACAAGCCCTACCGGTTAAGAACCACTGGATTAGAGTATTAGAGTTTAAAGAGTGAGCTAACAAATGTTTGATTACACACTTCATAAAAGTAACTTCAGTTTTTATATATTGACATTTTTAATGAACACTTTGAGTGACCACTTTTATATCAAAGTATTCAGTATAAGCAGCCCTATGATTTAATGTGTAGATCAAGTGATGGCACCTTAGACAAAGACCCTGCATGTCACATTTCTAGTTAATCAGATAAATGGTTACTCAGAAACAGTGATTAACCAATGTATAGTGCCACCATGTGGCCATTGTCTACAAGTTTCATGCTATGACCTTAGATTGCCCTCTTGCATATGAGTAAAAACTTTGGTGAGGATATTTTAATTCATTCATGAGTTATGGCCATTTTAGCTCTTCCCAATAAAAATGACAAAAGAGCAGTGAAATAAGCTATTAGGGATCTCCAACTGCCATTTTATGGCCACGGTGTAATTTATTTATGTGATTACAGCCATTTTGGTGTGCATAAATAAATCCTTTCTATGAATGAGCATGTTATTACTATATAAAATGAAAATTTTGTATTTTATTGAAATAAATAACTATCTACAGAGTAAAAAGTGTGACAAGCTTTGACTAAACTTGATCTTATATGCATGAACCATGTTTATGCCATGTCAATTTGGGATTCAGAATGTATTCTTTGTTTCAGAGTAGTAAAATAAACAATAAGTGGTCTGTCAACAATCTAGTAGGTACAGTTGTAATTTTTTAAAAATATGTTTAATTATAGAAGCAGTTTTTGCCTATTAGAATTATTATGATGAGGTAAATGGGGACTAAACTTGATTTTTAATGCATAACAATGTTTGCATCATGTCAAAATGTGATTCAGAAGGATCCTAAATGCAATTTCCTTGTAAAATGTAAAAAACAAAGGTATGCAAATGTTATGAACAAATAATAAGTGGTCTTGTGCTGACATCTAGTGGTTAAATATGGTAGGTGATAATTAAAAGTCTGTTATAGTGGCTAAAACTAAAGAATTTTAAAATGTATTTTTGAGACCTTTAAAACATCCAAGATGAACAAAAAAGTGTAATGTACACAATTTCAGTGATAAGCTTGGACTAAACTTGAAAAATTGTGTAAATGAAGCACATTTACTGCTTTTTTAAGCCATTTTAGCATGTTTTTAGTACCATTTCTACTATCATAGGGCCACCTATAGCCCGATCTATACAAATATGTGCATGTTTCTTCACATTGATATGCCACATGTGCTCACCAAGATCTGTGATGGTTTGAGTTTTCCTTATAGGTTTACAGGCATGTAGGTTCATGTGGACACGCCCCTTTTGTAAATGAGTCTGTTACAGCTAGCCAAAGTTTAACTTTTTTTTTGATAATTATTGATCTACTCAGTACAGAGACTCTAACAACACTGGTTTCGTTGCGGTTGAGCTAAAAACCAGGGACGAGTTCGCACAAGTAGATTTTTATTTATTAATGATTTTTTAATAAACGGATTTGAGTGTCAGTAGTGGTTTTAGTGTCAAACTGTTTAGTACAAGCAGGCCTATAATATATGTATTTTGTGTGGCTGTGCAAAACTTTGTGTAATAATTAGGGCTGTTAAATAATTTTAAAAAATGTACGTAATTAATCACAATTTTTTGTACTAAAATAAAAGGACAGGCATTAAATGCCATTTGGATTTCAAAACAATCAAAGCCAATAACAAACAAAAATGATTTCCATGTTGGATTCTAAGTGGACTACACACACACACGTGCGCGCGCGCAATACAGCGGGCCCGGAAAACGAGGGACGTATCCCTTCAGGTTCATCAACACGCACAATGCCATTTATCAAATTTGCTTGAACTATGCGCTCTAAAGTATGGCTGTATTTTACAAGCAAGGATTCTGACACAGCAACGTGAAACTTATGAAATGTGGGGGCTCATGGACGCATAATTAAAGAATAGGGCAGAGAATAGGGCTGTCTGACAGCTTGCGACTTCATCTGCCATTTTCACTGAGTACTTTTACATGGACACCAATAATCCGCTTTTAGGATTAAGATAATACTGATTAAGAGTCTACCATGTAAGCAGCGATTTTTAATACCTTTAAGGATAACGCGAAAAAATGCAGAGTTTTTTCTTTCCGTTCGCCATGCGGTATCAAACGCTATTAAAACATCCTGAATGAAAATCTGCTGAATGAGAGTGAACTGCTGAATTGCAGTTAAAGTCTAAAGATTAAAAATGAAACACCAGAAATTGCATGAAACTCTGGAGGAAACGCGGAAGAGCCTGATTATGCGACATTAATTATTTTAAATTGAAACTTTCCTTCTGAAAGCGTGTCCTTGGTCTTCTTTCTTTGCATGTTTAACACGCAGGGTTGGGTCAAGCTGAACTGGCATTCTAGGCAAACGGCAATCATGCCGCCCTCAGGCCGAAAGTGAAAAAGGAAGTGACCTTTTTGCTGATTAAAGCAAGGCCCGTGAGGGAAAGGGTCGGTGTAGCTGATAAAAGTGAAGCCGGGGGGTTCGGTCACAATACGTAACACGCTGTTAAAGACACCACAACATTTTACACCTTTACATCGCATTTCTTTTTTAATCCACTCAGTGCGATGTTCAGACCCCACTGTGTTAACTAGGCTTGGGCGGTATTACGGCAATATCGTATACCGCGGGATCTAAAAACAGCAACGGTGTTAGTTTCAATACCATTATACCGTCATAAAAAAAAAAAATTAAAAAACTTTTATAGGAGTCAAGGATTAAATATTATGAAAATATAATTTATTTAATTAAAATGCGTATGTGTCGTTGTCATTACGGGACAGCGTGGAGAAAGAGAGAGGTAAGGAAACATGGCGAGTGGCGCACCATGTGACCTGGTTTCTAAAAAAAACACAACGGCAGCAGTTTGGGAGTATTTTGGGTTTCGATCGAACGAGAAGGGAGAGGTGGTGAATACGGAGGATGCGATCTGCAAATTATGCTACAAAAAAGTGATCGGGAGGGATGGAAATACCTCGAACCTAAGGTCGCATTTGCGAATTCACCATCCACTCACGGCTGCAAGAATGGACGAAAGTGTCAGTGCAACCGTTTCGACATCTACCGGTGCAGGAGCAACAACATCGAGGTCCCCCGCCATAAGGCAGCCGACGATAATGGGGGCCTACAGCAAAACAATAAAGTACAAAAGGGACAGTGCCCGTTGAAAAACCTGTACTGATGCAGTAACTAAATACTTGGCAAAGGAAATGGTTTCTTTCCACACTGTAGAATGAGTGGAAAGATGGTAAAGGTCCTAGATGCCCAGTACGAGCTGCCTGGACGGAAATATTCCTCACAAACAGCCGTCCCACAATTATATAGTAAAGTTAGAGACGATGTTCAAGTGCTGCTATCAGCGGCAGACAGTTATTCTTTAACAACTGACATGTGGTCGTCAGTTAACATGACACCATATATGACTGTCCATATTATTACAACTGACTGGAAACTTGAATCCAAATGTCTCCAAACTACGTATTTTCCAGAGAGTCATACGGCGGACAATCTAGCTGCGACGCTCACAGCTGCACTTCAAGAATGGCAACTTGACGAGAAAAAACTCTCAGCCATAACCACTGACAACGCTGCCAACATTCATGCCGCAATCAGGTCCCTGCATTGGGCGTAGCTTAATTGCTTTGGTCACAATCTAAACTTGGCTGTCACAAATGGATTGCACGACCAGAGGCAAAAATATGCAACAAAATTAATGCCGAAAGTCTTGAATTAAAAAGCTGGTTGAATATCACAAACTGAAAAAAATAATACACCGTATTAACAAGTTCTTGCATTTTAATGATTTGAATTCCAGGGTTTGTATTTTTAGGTCCTGAAATTAAACATATCTGTTTATTTAAGATGTGAATATTTCAACGAAAAATATTTCAAACACGTTTTCATACTTAAAAATTCAATAATTCATATTCAATTTTCAGATTTTACTTACAAAATATTCAATACCCTTTAAAATACGATGTATAATATTCAAAAGGTCATTTTCAGTTCATTTTATTTCAGTTTAAATATTCGCATCCATAAATTCAGTGGATCAAATTCGACTGATAAAATTCAACATTACATCCGGGAACTGCAGGAGAAGCAATAGATTGCAGAGTGAAGATCGCCAGCTGCTCTAGCTTTCACCAGCAGGTGGAGATGGAATAATGTAAGATTTTTAACCCAGTAAACAGGCGAGAAAAAGGCTAATAAAGGCACAAAAGTAGCATTTAATATTAATATCAATGCTTTGGACATTATAAATGATAAAAAGTATGAGTAAAATGAGTAAATGAGGTTTTAGTCATCTATATTTGCCCTTATGTAACGGAAGCCAGCTGGTGATCGTGTAAATATCAGTCCTCGAATCCAGCGACAGACGTTCTGCAATCTTTAGCATCCTCGGAGCTTGTCTCCTATGCCGGCTCGCTCCCTGCTCGGAGCCGTCTTTTGATGAATGTGATGTTACACATTGTCTATCATTATTGACTCTTTCTTTTATAGACGCGAAGTATTATATTGACAGCTAAAGAATATAAACGTAAGAGAAACAGGAGAGGAATGTCACACAAAACAGTTTACTTGGATCTGTTAAACAGAGTTCAGGTTTGATTTAAGGTCGGTTATGGATGGGGCGTGTAATTTAAAATAATTTAACATAACGTGCGAATGCATTAAAGGAGCGTCTTCAGTTATTATTTAAGCGCAGCTATGTCAGGATTGGGATAAGTTATATAATTTCATTATTTAAATTATGATTATTAATATTAATATTTTATGACATGTATTTGGGCTATTGCGCTTAAATAAGTCATCCGTGACTACTTTATAAACTACTTTATTGTACTCAAGTGGTTTATTTCAAAGTTTACTACTCAAGTACTGAAAGTAAAAGTACAAGTAATGTGGAATGTAGTTATTAAAGAAAGCAGTCAAAAGACATCATATTGTTCTGGTAATTTTTAATATCTTTTTTGGAAGCACGTGATTAAGCAGAACGAAAAGAAACACGGCTTACGGTACTGTTTTTCTCTCGCGCTTGAATCACAGATCTGACAGATTGTAACAGCTTTAACACACACCTTTCAGAGTTGTGTGTCACAAAAACACTCTGTAATCCACTCAAAACGCCATTGAAACCCATTTTCGGATCGCAAATTACCAGTTGTAAACGCTGTCAGCGGAAGTTCTAAACATTCCACCGGAAGACGCTGGTCGCTATGGCGCCCTCCATGCAGCAGCCAAGACAAAGGTCTATAATTGTAACGAGTAGGGGTGTGGATCTACACTGGTCTCACGGTTGGGTTCGGTAACGATTATCATGCCATCCATTCGATTCAATTCCATATCTCGGTGCATTGACAATGCTTTCCATATATAATTTGATTTTTTTCTTCACAGCACAAGAATTTTTGTTTATTCAAATCTATAAATATATTTCTATATTAGCAGTAAGATATATGAATTGTACCCTTAAGTTGACCTGCTCAAAGAAAACACTCATTTCTGAAAAGTGTCAAACAAAACTCCAACACATGCACAGAAGACATCATGAGCATTTGTAGCTAATAAACTAATGTAAATATCATCCCGCTTCCCCGAGGTCTTACACCTCTGGGATTGGTTATTGTTTTCACCTGCTCAACAGAAAGGGCTGCGATCGGCTTTAGAAAAGAAAGCGCCGTTCACCGATGGCGGGAAGAACAGCTGCGGTTACAGTCTGTATGCGCATAATACGCGATTATCACAGGTAATCCGTAATAGACACAGTGGAGAATACATATTCCACAGGCACACTCGTGTCTTGATCCACAAGTATCGCTTTAACAGCCAAGAGGAGAGGAAAAGTTGCCTCACAAACAGGTCAGCGGGTCAAAGCGGACTCTGTAATTATTTATTTATTTAGAAAGAGAATTACAACTACTACTCTTGTGAAGTAGATGAATAGTTTAGAAGTTTTAGGAAACTTGTTCAAGTAAAGCTTGTAGCAAGGCTCCATCGTTAAATTGACCTTTTCTGTGCGGCAAAACAAAAGACAATCCAACGTGGTTAAAGCGTGACTTATTGACTAGTCATATACATATATACATTACTAGGCTGACAGGGTCATCAGCTAGGGGAAATGTGCAGGCCAGACGTTGGTCCTTTTAAAAACCACTACGGGCCAGACACTGTGATGTTGAACTAGGGAGCCTATATGATAGTTGATTTCTACGTAATGGCCTCAAGGCTTTGGTCACGTGCAAGGCTGTGCAGGTTATCAATCAATTATTTAGATCACCTCGGTGGTTCTCAGTAGTGTGGTCCCTGAGCAGGTCAAAGTAAAGAAAATAACAAAAGAAAATAAAATTATAATAATCAATAAAGAGAAAAAAGAAAAAGGGGCAGAGAGAGAGAGAGAGAGAGAGAATAGCAAAACCTATGGAGGGCTCGAAATTGCCACCATTTTGGTCGCATATGCGGCCGAAATTTTATCTATGCGACCTCAAAATATATTTGGGAGCATTTTTGCGAGTGCATAAAATTGTTGTGTGCGACCAGTTTTTACTGCAAAATGTTCACCACATGCGCCGATTTGGGAGACATTCACGCAGAATGCATCTTTGCTCTTGAAATGCGAAACGCAGCGCTCAGGAATGGTTTCAAAAAGTTGTCATGTCAACTTGCTGCAGTAAACAAAGCCAAGTCCGTCATGCTTGCCCCGCCTTCGCGCTCTTCTTATTGGCCCACTGCTCTAGCCCTGAAATATCAGCTGTAAATCACTCAGTCAATGCCTTCTGGCTTGGGATGACAGAGAGAGCTACTACCGTGAAAAACTGTAAAGCGCTGAAGATGAGAATGACGATAACACTGACAGATTTTGATTTAGAAACCATGGCATCTAAAGTTACAAATAATGACACTTGATCTTAGTAGTGATCATGTGCTGAATGTTAATCCACCATCTACATTTTTCGAAGAGTGAATAAAAGACTTCCGTTGGCTTCAAGTCCACTATGAAAAGTCTGTGGGATGGAATTTTCAGGTAACTGTTTGCCACATTTAGCACAAGAGGTTCTGTTTAATCCTTCATATAATCGCTAGATGCTGTCCACTGTGCAAGTGTCAGCTATATGTAAAATGTAACACCACGTACACCATCGCAAACGGGCTTGCGCCGAGAAAACTAATCGCTACTCATGAAGACCGGTATGGCTATTAACATGACGTATGCATATAATAAGGTACAGTATATGACCAAAACATCAGTGCAATATCGGACACCATCCGTGAGAACAGCACAGTTATATCGTTAACAGATTCATTCATGTCAAGCAGTGCGTGCAGGGCCGGCGAGCGCTCCAAATATCCTTTGCTCACTCAGTTATGTTACAGAAATGTATTTTCTTGTGATAACGGGATTTCGTTGAGACATATTTTCCTTACGCTTGCTTGTATATTTTTTGCTTGTTAGTTTAATTACTGTTGATTTTAAAGGCAATAAATCTGTTTGTATAAAACTTGTAGTAACGGTGCTTATAAGAGCGACTAAATTTTGGCTGATGCGCCGAAATTTTTAAAGTTAGGAGCCCCGGTGCTACTCAGCAAAAAGCTTAATTTCGAGCCCTGCTATAATTATGTCTACAACAGAGCGTTCTTTAGAGGGTCTATGGTCCTGTTGTGGTTCAGGTTCAGACTAGGCTTTACATGCTTCTTGAGCTTTGATGGTGAGTTAAAAGGCATCCAGACGAAAATCGCAATGATTAGCTCTCTGGCTAGACTTTCCCCAACGCCTACTGCAGTTACTATCAGGTTACTTGCACACACTGCAACCAGATGCAAACTCTCAAACAGTATGGGCCTCTAGCACAATACGTAACACTCAATGAGATCACCGACCACCTGGCAGGACTCAAAATTGGGGTTCGCCTGAAGATTCCGGTGCCACTCTAGGCCTACAGTGTTTCCCCCACCATTATATTAGGGGGGCTCCCCGCCCCCCCCTTGAAGTCAAGTTAACTGTATTTTATACATCGCACCAGATCACAACTTCTTTTAATAAACAAGCTAAATAGCCGTATGTAATATCTTATTTACACAACGACATGTGATTTCGGTCTCTACATGGTCGCTCGATTACAAATTTCTGCTCTCTGAATCACCCACAGTGGAGTTCTACACAGCCACTCTCAGCTGTATGGGAATGAGACTGCGCGCCACGTCTGACAGGACCCAAAACGCACGTGCACTTCCGTATATTATGCATAAGCCACAGCAGCCAAAACTAAGGTAAATGATGGCCCAATCCCAATTCTATTTCTGTACCCTTCCCCCTTCCCACTGGCCTTTAAAAGACAGGGTGAAGGGGAAGGGCTTCAAAACGTACCCCTAAAGCTACGGTCACACTAGAGTTTGTGCGTGCGAAATTCTGTCGTGCGGAGCTGCGAAAAGGGGCGGGATTAAACAACATGATTAGACATTAAAAAAGCGAGCGATTGCTCCAGGTTTTAAATTTCTGTCCAAAGAGGGTCATGTTTTGATACTCGATTGGTCTCACGGAGTCAAGTGATGCGATTTCGCAGGTCAGAGTTCACCAAGCTTAAACTTTGCACCGCAGCAACCTGCGAAACTTGGCGCATGACCCTGCGTTTGCGGTCTGACGCATTCGCGTGCGTATGAGTGGAAGTCTATGGGAGGAAAAGCTTAGTGTGACCCCTTAGCTTAAGAATTGGGACAGCACTACAGCACCTGCTCTCGTCAACATATGTCATCGCGATCTCTTGCTTCATATGAGATTAGACGATTGCGACTGCTGTAGTTATTCCAGTCGAGTTATTTATTGGTATTTATCTTCAGGAAATCACTGAAGGCATATGTTATGTAACCATAACGGTCTAATGTGACAATAAGATCGTAGCACTGCGCATCTAACACAGTGGCCATATTCATCTATGTAAACACACCAAAAACAACATTAACATTAAAGCAGACACCGTAAAAAACCCATTTCCAGCCATTAGACTTATCTGGCAGGGTATTCGAGTGTCATCGAGTGACAGAATGCTGTGGGACTGCAATACAGGAGTCATGATTATGGACTATAGATTGCGAAATTAAGCGGTTTTTATGTTAGCGGGGTTTTTTTAAAGCGTGGCGGTAAAACACGTACGCCGTTATGAATGCATTAAAACAAGTGTTTGTTTGTTGTAAAAATGACAAAGAAAAATACAAATTTGTGGATCTTCTTACTTCCGGGTGTAACTGTCTGCCATCGTGGCTGGTGTATTCTGGGAAATTTTCGTACCCCTTGGTTTCGAGTGTGGTCCTGAAAAATCTTTATTCGACGGGCTATTCACCCCTTCCCCTTAGCCCTACGCCTTCAAGCTAAAGAGAATTGGGACACCCCTCCCCTTGACGTGGACGCGCAAAACGAGGGGAGGAAGGGGCAAGGGGAAGGGCTAAGGGGTGGAATTGGGATTGGGCCGATGTGTGGGAGCGTAATGCGCTCGGTCGCAGCAGCTAAAATATATACAGATGCGATGGGACCTCTGTGTAGTTTATTAGCGCGACCCGCGCGAGTGATGCATACTTTGCTGCAAGTGCAGCCATTGTGTCTCCAGTGTTTTGAGCTGCTGTGGCGCGTTCTCCCCCATCTAGCGTCTCATCCAACCAGACCTCTCCCAGAAGCTCCGCGAGTCTCCTGCAAATTTATACCGGCCCCGTGATCCCCTAAAATGAGTTATAATACTCGGAAATCATGGCGACGAGAGTAAACGAGCAAGACAACAGATCGCGAGAGGCACAGTAATGTTCTAAGCATTACATTACAATCTTCGGTTAAATGAACACAGCAGTAAAGATATCGCGAGTGCGAATCCCTCTATCTCCGAGTGATCTGCTGTCATTAGTTGGGGACCAGCTAAATATTTGAATGGTCCTGCATGCATTTAGGCCTTTTTACATATATGACAACTGTAAGTTCTGTTTTGACAAGATTGCAAGTTCACTAAAAGCTGGCTGGAACTATTAGATGAATAAAACTTTTTTTACATGAATATTTAACTATATAGATTTTTGTAATACACTCATTGCTATAAACAGTAGTTTATAGACCTCTTTCCTTTTAGTAAAGAAGTTTTAGATTCATAGGAGTGCATTTTAATTGCTATGCATCAAACGTACGCTCCAAACGTGTTCTTGGTTGAGTCATGTTGAATTCTTCTTTTGTCATTTGCAGTGTTTCCAAATTGCATTGTAATTTTTCATAACAATTTTTATATCTGTGTCATATTATTTTCTGTGGCGGTTCATTCTGCTGTGGTGACCCCTGATAACTAGGGGACTAAGCCAGAGTAAAATTAGCGGATGAATTATTTTTTGTAAAGCTGCTTTCTGGCTGTGACACGTTCACCCCTGGGGCCTCATGTATCAACGTTCATGTATCAAGGTTTCACGCTCACGTTTGGATTGACTAACGATGAAATGAACGTGGGTTTGTGCGCTGGTCTACGCCAACTTAATGCCTGGCGAACGTGCATTTCTTGTCTGTGTCTGTTTTGTTTCCATTGGCGACTCCTAGAGGCAGTTGTGTTAAATTGCACACCACAAAGTGCCTGAGCCGTGCAATGGCAGCTGTACGAGACGGGTTCATCCGCATGTCTAGCAGGTATATAAGGTTTCCATACCATGCAGTTGAGCAGCCAAACATTAAAGCACAATTTGCTGCGGTCGCCGGTTTGCCCGATGTAATCGGAGCGATCTACAGCACACACATTGCTATAAAGGCGCCATATGAAGACGAATTTGCATACATGAATCCGAAACATTACCATTCAATAAATGTGCAAATAAAATATAGTGCACAGACTTATTAATAGGGATGTAACGGTATCAGAATTTCACGGTACGGTAATACCTCGGTATCAATGTCACGGTACGGTATTTATTGAATCATTTACAGGAAAAAACAAAACTTATGAAAATACTCCAAAAAAGTGCCAAAAGTGTCAATGACATACAAATTAGCCATCTATCTGTAAGCTTTGAAACAGGAACTTCAATTTTAATAATAATAAAAATATTAAACCATATAAAAAAAAAATTTAAGTTTTTAATTTAGTATTGTTGAAAACTCATCACATTCAACATTTAATCACTCACTCACTTAGATAGAGATGGGTTTAAAGGAAAATTATCATATAAATATAATCTGGTAAAAGCTGGTATCTCTGGGCATTTACAATGTCCCCTGCAACAGAAAAAAAAAAACCTCTCATTTGGTACTGAGGTTTCTGGGACAAGAGAGATATGACTTATATGACTTATTTCTTGAGCGCCGAAAACGCTGGAGAGGCCGTTGATTGTGTTGGAAACGCTGCTGCTCCGTCTCAGTGTGGATGGGGAAAGACGGAGACATCTGAAAACGGAGGCAGGGCTGCAAACGTTCGCCTATCTGATTGGGGCTTTTCCTCAATATTAAGTAGCCCACACACAGTTCAGTCTCGCATCCTCTTCTTGTAAGTTAAGACTTCCCAAGTTTGATCAAGGCTGCAGTCTCCCCCTTCTCAGTTTGATATGGAAAACATACCGAGGACACGCGTAAATCTTCAAAGGGAACAGTGCACTTTATAACTTCATTCACATCACCTTGGCTACGTTGTTTCACTTTCTCAACAATAAAATGTAAACATGATTTAAGGAACTGCCTATTTTCTTTTTAATATTAGCAACTTAACAGACAGCAGAAATGTTGAGGCGTCGTGCTGCATATATGAGCGTCATCTTCACTGTGTGCATATTTATAACAAAACGGAGCCGATAACAACTGCCTCCTTTCAATTTCAGTGAAAATACGAAACGCACCCTCTCTTTTGCTGAATATCAGTTTTAATAATCGACAATTATAAAAGTATAACATACAATAAGTTTATACATTGTAGGAAATAAAGGCAAGCGATCAGTCAATGTACCTGGATTAATCATTAACTTATCTTTGCGCTTAACCAAAACATGTTACCCGTGAACAAGTAACTTAATAGATTCCAATGACCAAAGTCAGGGAATTTGCCTATGTCGTTAGATAAAGACAACAACATGAATGAAATATCACGTTTAGCAAATATAGTGAGATTAGATCCAGCGGGAGATGCGTGATGAGCAGTCCGACAAGCAGAGCTCTCATCTCATGCTGGAGCGCTTGCCCGAGAGTGTCTGTGGTCACGTGATGTGCGTTTTCAGCGTTTTGGTGTGGACGGAGAGCTGTTCAGAAACGCTGGGTAAAACGCGAGTGTGGACGCGGATCGTTTTCATTCTACAACGCCGTTTTAAAACTAAAACGCACTCTTGTAAAAGGGGCCTTAGAGTTTTACAGCTCTTTTTGATCCCCGCTTCTTGCAGCACACTCCATTTCCGCATTACTGGATATGTAGCGACAACAGACCGCAAGGGATGATGGGGATTGTAGTTTTCGCTACCTCCCGTTCGCTTCATTCGCCTGAGCAAATTTTCTCAGAAGACCTATAGTTTTACCGAGTCATGCGACTTCGGTAATATCGAAAAAAAATAATATTGCGGTATGACGGTATTTACAATACCGTTACATCCCTACTTATTAATGATTCCTACTTGTCTTCCTCGTGATGAAGAGTAGGCAAAATCGGATATGTAGCAGGGGAAAAAAGAAGAATGAGCTCATCAGACGGCGGATTCGGTTCATGCTCGAACGTGTCAAAACATGTTGCCATGCGTTTTTACGAGCTACGCCACTCACGCTGTTAAAGACACCACAACATTTTACACCTTTACATCGCACTATTTCTTTTTTAATCCACTCAGTGCGATGTTCAGACCCCACTGTGTTAACCGCATCAGCTAAACTCTCCCACTCTATTTTTTCTTTCGTTATTAATTGCGGAGGACAAACTTGCAAATAACACAGTTTTGCTCCGGTTTCTCTCTTTTTGCTTGCTTTTGCCATTGCTTTTTCGTTGGGTTTTGCCAAAATAGAGTCATTAGCATATTGATACAGGGGAGGAGGCGGGGAAGGGGTTTTGCGCTCGTGCGCTCAGTTTCACGTTCATTCGGATGTACAAAGAGAATATGCGTGTGATTCGGCGTGCGCAGTGTTTCATACATCTGAATTTTTTTACTGCGTACGCACATTTACAGCTTGTTTCAACGCAATGTTTCAGTATGATTTCAGCGCAAGTCTTCGTACATGAGGCCCCTGGTTATTAGATGGTTATAAGAGACTTGTTTAAGGTATTATATGCAGCATCCTTTGTTTTTTCTCTTTGGAAAGGCTAGATCTTCTCTTAAGGTTCATACTTAGAGGCAGATGTGCTCAATGCATTATCAAGCTTGAAGCATTAGAATCGGTGATCAGTATTAGCCGATCACCATGACAAGAAATCGGTACTCGATATCAGCTGCAAAAATCCTGATCGCAGCATCCCTAGCTTTGACCCAACTTGGCTTTCAGAGCAGCAATACTCCCCCTGGCTGCAAAAGGCTGCATCTTGGTAAGTCAGTATATACACTCTTAGGAAAAAGAAGTATACTTAAGTAAAGGTCAAGTATAAAAGTATGCTTTATTTAGTAAGTAATTAAGCCCGAGATACACTGCAGTGACAAAAGCTGCACATTTTGTGGATAAAAAATAAATAACAAATATAAAAATAAATGTTAATTTTTAGCTTGTACAATTGTACACACTGAAACAATTGTTGTTTTTTTACTTCTGTCGTTAAAAGAAACAAATTAGCACCATGACTCTTTGTGTCGGTGTCAGTCTGAACTGTTACGCCGCACCACGCCGAACCCCCCCACCCCCCCAAAACTGTAAACCTGGGGAAAACACTGGCCGATAAAGTGAGGTTGCCAATCTCAGTCAGGCGGGCACACGTGTGGAATCATGACAGGGTAATAAACCAAGGTTGACCGAATGCCAGTGGACACGGTAGATGCTACTTGGAGTACGATGTAGCTGATGCCTCACTGCGGTTCGCAACCCGAGTTACAGGGCCAAGATATCTGACGTGTCCTCCAGCAGGGGTCAGTTATGTCAGACAGATGAACCCAATCTTTTGATTTGCAAAATGGACAACCTGTATCATTAATCACACAAACACAAGGCTATAAAAGTCTAAGATAAAGGCAGTGCTGGTAAAATCTACTATTTTGGGCCAACCAATCTAAGTAAAAACCATTAGTATGCTTAGTATCTGATTGCTTACAAAGCTTCTATCAGTTTATGAATCTTAATGATCAATAATAACCAGTTATTATTAAGTATGAATACTCAGAACCAGAGATGTATAAAGTACTACAGACGCAGACTAAAGTAAAAGTACAAGTGCTCTATCAAAAAAGTGACTTGAGTAGAAGTTGAAGTGCTCTTTAAGCACCATACTTAAGTGGAAGTATTAACACTTTTTGTACTTAAGTATTTAAACTACTTTATTGTACTCAAGTGGTTTATTTCAAAGTTTACTACTCAAGTACTGAAAGTAAAAGTACAAGTAATGTGGAATGTAGTTATTAAAGAAAGCAGTCAAAAGACATCATATTGTTCTGGTAATTTTAAATATCTTTTTTGGAAGCACGTGATTAAGCAGAACGAAAAGAAACACGGCTTACGGTACTGTTTTTCTCTCGCGCTTGAATCACAGATCTGACAGATTGTAACAGCTTTAACACACACCTTTCAGAGTTGTGTGTCACAAAAACACTCTGTAATCCACTCAAAACGCCATTGAAACCCATTTTCGGATCGCAAATTACCAGTTGTAAACGCTGTCAGCGGAAGTTCTAAACATTCCACCGGAAGACGCTGGTCGCTATGGCGCCCTCCATGCAGCAGCCAAGACAAAGGTCTATAATTGTAACGAGTAGGGGTGTGGATCTACACTGGTCTCACGGTTGGGTTCGGTAACGATTATCATGCCATCCATTCGATTCAATTCCATATCTCGGTGCATTGACAATGCTTTCCATATATAATTTGATTTTTTTCTTCACAGCACAAGAATTTTTGTTTATTCAAATCTATAAATATATTTCTATATTAGCAGTAAGATATATGAATTGTACCCTTAAGTTGACCTGCTCAAAGAAAACACTCATTTCTGAAAAGTGTCAAACAAAACTCCAACACATGCACAGAAGACATCATGAGCATTTGTAGCTAATAAACTAATGTAAATATCATCCCGCTTCCCCGAGGTCTTACACCTCTGGGATTGGTTATTGTTTTCACCTGCTCAACAGAAAGGGCTGCGATCGGCTTTAGAAAAGAAAGCGCCGTTCACCGATGGCGGGAAGAACAGCTGCGGTTACAGTCTGTATGCGCATAATACGCGATTATCACAGGTAATCCGTAATAGACACAGTGGAGAATACATATTCCACAGGCACACTCGTGTCTTGATCCACAAGTATCGCTTTAACAGCCAAGAGGAGAGGAAAAGTTGCCTCACAAACAGGTCAGCGGGTCAAAGCGGACTCTGTAATTATTTATTTATTTAGAAAGAGAATTACAACTACTACTCTTGTGAAGTAGATGAATAGTTTAGAAGTTTTAGGAAACTTGTTCAAGTAAAGCTTGTAGCAAGGCTCCATCGTTAAATTGACCTTTTCTGTGCGGCAAAACAAAAGACAATCCAACGTGGTTAAAGCGTGACTTATTGACTAGTCATATACATATATACATTACTAGGCTGACAGGGTCATCAGCTAGGGGAAATGTGCAGGCCAGACGTTGGTCCTTTTAAAAACCACTACGGGCCAGACACTGTGATGTTGAACTAGGGAGCCTATATGATAGTTGATTTCTACGTAATGGCCTCAAGGCTTTGGTCACGTGCAAGGCTGTGCAGGTTATCAATCAATTATTTAGATCACCTCGGTGGTTCTCAGTAGTGTGGTCCCTGAGCAGGTCAAAGTAAAGAAAATAACAAAAGAAAATAAAATTATAATAATCAATAAAGAGAAAAAAGAAAAAGGGGCAGAGAGAGAGAGAGAGAGAGAGAGAGAGAATAGCAAAACCTATGGAGGGCTCGAAATTGCCACCATTTTGGTCGCATATGCGGCCGAAATTTTATCTATGCGACCTCAAAATATATTTGGCAGCATTTTTGCGAGTGCATAAAATTGTTGTGTGCGACCAGTTTTTACTGCAAAATGTTCACCACATGCGCCGATTTGGGAGACATTCACGCAGAATGCATCTTTGCTCTTGAAATGCGAAACGCAGCGCTCAGGAATGGTTTCAAAAAGTTGTCATGTCAACTTGCTGCAGTAAACAAAGCCAAGTCCGTCATGCTTGCCCCGCCTTCGCGCTCTTCTTATTGGCCCACTGCTCTAGCCCTGAAATATCAGCTGTCAATCACTCAGTCAATGCCTTCTGGCTTGGGATGACAGAGAGAGCTACTACCGCGAAAAACTGTAAAGCGCTGAAGATGAGAATGACGATAACACTGACAGATTTTGATTTAGAAACCATGGCATCTAAAGTTACAAATAATGACACTTGATCTTAGTAGTGATCATGTGCTGAATGTTAATCCACCATCTACATTTTTCGAAGAGTGAATAAAAGACTTCCGTTGGCTTCAAGTCCACTATGAAAAGTCTGTGGGATGGAATTTTCAGGTAACTGTTTGCCACATTTAGCACAAGAGGTTCTGTTTAATCCTTCATATAATCGCTAGATGCTGTCCACTGTGCAAGTGTCAGCTATATGTAAAATGTAACACCACGTACACCATCGCAAACGGGCTTGCGCCGAGAAAACTAATCGCTACTCATGAAGACCGGTATGGCTATTAACATGACGTATGCATATAATAAGGTACAGTATATGACCAAAACATCAGTGCAATATCGGACACCATCCGTGAGAACAGCACAGTTATATCGTTAACAGATTCATTCATGTCAAGCAGTGCGTGCAGGGCCGGCGAGCGCTCCAAATATCCTTTGCTCACTCAGTTATGTTACAGAAATGTATTTTCTTGTGATAACGGGATTTCGTTGAGACATATTTTCCTTACGCTTGCTTGTATATTTTTTGCTTGTTAGTTTAATTACTGTTGATTTTAAAGGCAATAAATCTGTTTGTATAAAACTTGTAGTAACGGTGCTTATAAGAGCGACTAAATTTTGGCTGATGCGCCGAAATTTTTAAAGTTAGGAGCCCCGGTGCTACTCAGCAAAAAGCTTAATTTCGAGCCCTGCTATAATTTTGTCTACAACAGAGCGTTCTTTAGAGGGTCTATGGTCCTGTTGTGGTTCAGGTTCAGACTAGGCTTTACATGCTTCTTGAGCTTTGATGGTGAGTTAAAAGGCATCCAGACGAAAATCGCAATGATTAGCTCTCTGGCTAGACTTTCCCCAACGCCTACTGCAGTTACTATCAGGTTACTTGCACACACTGCAACCAGATGCAAACTCTCAAACAGTATGGGCCTCTAGCACAATACGTAACACTCAATGAGATCACCGACCACCTGGCAGGACTCAAAATTGGGGTTCGCCTGAAGATTCCGGTGCCACTCTAGGCCTACAGTGTTTCCCCCACCATTATATTAGGGGGGCTCCCCGCCCCCCCCCTTGAAGTCAAGTTAACTGTATTTTATACATCGCACCAGATCACAACTTCTTTTAATAAACAAGCTAAATAGCCGTATGTAATATCTTATTTACACAACGACATGTGATTTCGGTCTCTACATGGTCGCTCGATTACAAATTTCTGCTCTCTGAATCACCCACAGTGGAGTTCTACACAGCCACTCTCAGCTGTATGGGAATGAGACTGCGCGCCACGTCTGACAGGACCCAAAACGCACGTGCACTTCCGTATATTATGCATAAGCCACAGCAGCCAAAACTAAGGTAAATGATGGCCCAATCCCAATTCTATTTCTGTACCCTTCCCCCTTCCCACTGGCCTTTAAAAGACAGGGTGAAGGGGAAGGGCTTCAAAACGTACCCCTAAAGCTACGGTCACACTAGAGTTTGTGCGTGCGAAATTCTGTCGTGCGGAGCTGCGAAAAGGGGCGGGATTAAACAACATGATTAGACATTAAAAAAGCGAGCGATTGCTCCAGGTTTTAAATTTCTGTCCAAAGAGGGTCATGTTTTGATACTCGATTGGTCTCACGGAGTCAAGTGATGCGATTTCGCAGGTCAGAGTTCACCAAGCTTAAACTTTGCACCGCAGCAACCTGCGAAACTTGGCGCATGACCCTGCGTTTGCGGTCTGACGCATTCGCGTGCGTATGAGTGGAAGTCTATGGGAGGAAAAGCTTAGTGTGACCCCTTAGCTTAAGAATTGGGACAGCACTACAGCACCTGCTCTCGTCAACATATGTCATCGCGATCTCTTGCTTCATATGAGATTAGACGATTGCGACTGCTGTAGTTATTCCAGTCGAGTTATTTATTGGTATTTATCTTCAGGAAATCACTGAAGGCATATGTTATGTAACCATAACGGTCTAATGTGACAATAAGATCGTAGCACTGCGCATCTAACACAGTGGCCATATTCATCTATGTAAACACACCAAAAACAACATTAACATTAAAGCAGACACCGTAAAAAACCCATTTCCAGCCATTAGACTTATCTGGCAGGGTATTCGAGTGTCATCGAGTGACAGAATGCTGTGGGACTGCAATACAGGAGTCATGATTATGGACTATAGATTGCGAAATTAAGCGGTTTTTATGTTAGCGGGGTTTTTTTAAAGCGTGGCGGTAAAACACGTACGCCGTTATGAATGCATTAAAACAAGTGTTTGTTTGTTGTAAAAATGACAAAGAAAAATACAAATTTGTGGATCTTCTTACTTCCGGGTGTAACTGTCTGCCATCGTGGCTGGTGTATTCTGGGAAATTTTCGTACCCCTTGGTTTCGAGTGTGGTCCTGAAAAATCTTTATTCGACGGGCTATTCACCCCTTCCCCTTAGCCCTACGCCTTCAAGCTAAAGAGAATTGGGACACCCCTCCCCTTGACGTGGACGCGCAAAACGAGGGGAGGAAGGGGCAAGGGGAAGGGCTAAGGGGTGGAATTGGGATTGGGCCGATGTGTGGGAGCGTAATGCGCTCGGTCGCAGCAGCTAAAATATATACAGATGCGATGGGACCTCTGTGTAGTTTATTAGCGCGACCCGCGCGAGTGATGCATACTTTGCTGCAAGTGCAGCCATTGTGTCTCCAGTGTTTTGAGCTGCTGTGGCGCGTTCTCCCCCATCTAGCGTCTCATCCAACCAGACCTCTCCCAGAAGCTCCGCGAGTCTCCTGCAAATTTATACCGGCCCCGTGATCCCCTAAAATGAGTTATAATACTCGGAAATCATGGCGACGAGAGTAAACGAGCAAGACAACAGATCGCGAGAGGCACAGTAATGTTCTAAGCATTACATTACAATCTTCGGTTAAATGAACACAGCAGTAAAGATATCGCGAGTGCGAATCCCTCTATCTCCGAGTGATCTGCTGTCATTAGTTGGGGACCAGCTAAATATTTGAATGGTCCTGCATGCATTTAGGCCTTTTTACATATATGACAACTGTAAGTTCTGTTTTGACAAGATTGCAAGTTCACTAAAAGCTGGCTGGAACTATTAGATGAATAAAACTTTTTTTACATGAATATTTAACTATATAGATTTTTGTAATACACTCATTGCTATAAACAGTAGTTTATAGACCTCTTTCCTTTTAGTAAAGAAGTTTTAGATTCATAGGAGTGCATTTTAATTGCTATGCATCAAACGTACGCTCCAAACGTGTTCTTGGTTGAGTCATGTTGAATTCTTCTTTTGTCATTTGCAGTGTTTCCAAATTGCATTGTAATTTTTCATAACAATTTTTATATCTGTGTCATATTATTTTCTGTGGCGGTTCATTCTGCTGTGGTGACCCCTGATAACTAGGGGACTAAGCCAGAGTAAAATTAGCGGATGAATTATTTTTTGTAAAGCTGCTTTCTGGCTGTGACACGTTCACCCCTGGGGCCTCATGTATCAACGTTCATGTATCAAGGTTTCACGCTCACGTTTGGATTGACTAACGATGAAATGAACGTGGGTTTGTGCGCTGGTCTACGCCAACTTAATGCCTGGCGAACGTGCATTTCTTGTCTGTGTCTGTTTTGTTTCCATTGGCGACTCCTAGAGGCAGTTGTGTTAAATTGCACACCACAAAGTGCCTGAGCCGTGCAATGGCAGCTGTACGAGACGGGTTCATCCGCATGTCTAGCAGGTATATAAGGTTTCCATACCATGCAGTTGAGCAGCCAAACATTAAAGCACAATTTGCTGCGGTCGCCGGTTTGCCCGATGTAATCGGAGCGATCTACAGCACACACATTGCTATAAAGGCGCCATATGAAGACGAATTTGCATACATGAATCCGAAACATTACCATTCAATAAATGTGCAAATAAAATATAGTGCACAGACTTATTAATGATTCCTACTTGTCTTCCTCGTGATGAAGAGTAGGCAAAATCGGATATGTAGCAGGGGAAAAAAGAAGAATGAGCTCATCAGACGGCGGATTCGGTTCATGCTCGAACGTGTCAAAACATGTTGCCATGCGTTTTTACGAGCTACGCCACTCACGCTGTTAAAGACACCACAACATTTTACACCTTTACATCGCACTATTTCTTTTTTAATCCACTCAGTGCGATGTTCAGACCCCACTGTGTTAACCGCATCAGCTAAACTCTCCCACTCTATTTTTTCTTTCGTTATTAATTGCGGAGGACAAACTTGCAAATAACACAGTTTTGCTCCGGTTTCTCTCTTTTTGCTTGCTTTTGCCATTGCTTTTTCGTTGGGTTTTGCCAAAATAGAGTCATTAGCATATTGATACAGGGGAGGAGGCGGGGAAGGGGTTTTGCGCTCGTGCGCTCAGTTTCACGTTCATTCGGATGTACAAAGAGAATATGCGTGTGATTCGGCGTGCGCAGTGTTTCATACATCTGAATTTTTTTACTGCGTACGCACATTTACAGCTTGTTTCAACGCAATGTTTCAGTATGATTTCAGCGCAAGTCTTCGTACATGAGGCCCCTGGTTATTAGATGGTTATAAGAGACTTGTTTAAGGTATTATATGCAGCATCCTTTGTTTTTTCTCTTTGGTAAGGCTAGATCTTCTCTTAAGGTTCATACTTAGAGGCAGATGTGCTCAATGCATTATCAAGCTTGAAGCATTAGAATCGGTGATCAGTATTAGCCGATCACCATGACAAGAAATCGGTACCCGATATCAGCTGCAAAAATCCTGATCGCAGCATCCCTAGCTTTGACCCAACTTGGCTTTCAGAGCAGCAATACTCCCCCTGGCTGCAAAAGGCTGCATCTTGGTAAGTCAGTATATACACCCTTAGGAAAAAGAAGTATACTTAAGTAAAGGTCAAGTATAAAAGTATGCTTTATTTAGTAAGTAATTAAGCCCGAGATACACTGCAGTGACAAAAGCTGCACATTTTGTGGATAAAAAATAAATAACAAATATAAAAATAAATGTTAATTTTTAGCTTGTACAATTGTACACACTGAAACAATTGTTGTTTTTTTACTTCTGTCGTTAAAAGAAACAAATTAGCACCATGACTCTTTGTGTCGGTGTCAGTCTGAACTGTTACGCCGCACCACGCCGAACCCCCCCACCCCCCCAAAACTGTAAACCTGGGGAAAACACTGGCCGATAAAGTGAGGTTGCCAATCTCAGTCAGGCGGGCACACGTGTGGAATCATGACAGGGTAATAAACCAAGGTTGACCGAATGCCAGTGGACACGGTAGATGCTACTTGGAGTACGATGTAGCTGATGCCTCACTGCGGTTCGCAACCCGAGTTACAGGGCCAAGATATCTGACGTGTCCTCCAGCAGGGGTCAGTTATGTCAGACAGATGAACCCAATCTTTTGATTTGCAAAATGGACAACCTGTATCATTAATCACACAAACACAAGGCTATAAAAGTCTAAGATAAAGGCAGTGCTGGTAAAATCTACTATTTTGGGCCAACCAATCTAAGTAAAAACCATTAGTATGCTTAGTATCTGATTGCTTACAAAGCTTCTATCAGTTTATGAATCTTAATGATCAATAATAACCAGTTATTATTAAGTATGAATACTCAGAACCAGAGATGTATAAAGTACTACAGACGCAGACTAAAGTAAAAGTACAAGTGCTCTATCAAAAAAGTGACTTGAGTAGAAGTTGAAGTGCTCTTTAAGCACCATACTTAAGTGGAAGTATTAACACTTTTTGTACTTAAGTATTTAAACTACTTTATTGTACTCAAGTGGTTTATTTCAAAGTTTACTACTCAAGTACTGAAAGTAAAAGTACAAGTATTGTGGAATGTAGTTATTAAAGAAAGCAGTCAAAAGACATCATATTGTTCTGGTAATTTTAAATATCTTTTTTGGAAGCACGTGATTAAGCAGAACGAAAAGAAACACGGCTTACGGTACTGTTTTTCTCTCGCGCTTGAATCACAGATCTGACAGATTGTAACAGCTTTAACACACACCTTTCAGAGTTGTGTGTCACAAAAACACTCTGTAATCCACTCAAAACGCCATTGAAACCCATTTTCGGATCGCAAATTACCAGTTGTAAACGCTGTCAGCGGAAGTTCTAAACATGCCACCGGAAGACGCTGGTCGCTATGGCGCCCTCCATGCAGCAGCCAAGACAAAGGTCTATAATTGTAACGAGTAGGGGTGTGGATCTACACTGGTCTCACGGTTGGGTTCGGTAACGATTATCATGCCATCCATTCGATTCAATTCCATATCTCGGTGCATTGACAATGCTTTCCATACATAATTTGATTTTTTTCTTCACAGCACAAGAATTTTTGTTTATTCAAATCTATAAATATATTTCTATATTAGCAGTAAGATATATGAATTGTACCCTTAAGTTGACCTGCTCAAAGAAAACACTCATTTCTGAAAAGTGTCAAACAAAACTCCAACACATGCACAGAAGACATCATGAGCATTTGTAGCTAATAAACTAATGTAAATATCATCCCGCTTCCCCGAGGTCTTACACCTCTGGGATTGGTTATTGTTTTCACCTGCTCAACAGAAAGGGCTGCGATCGGCTTTAGAAAAGAAAGCGCCGTTCACCGATGGCGGGAAGAACAGCTGCGGTTACAGTCTGTATGCGCATAATACGCGATTATCACAGGTAATCCGTAATAGACACAGTGGAGAATACATATTCCACAGGCACACTCGTGTCTTGATCCACAAGTATCGCTTTAACAGCCAAGAGGAGAGGAAAAGTTGCCTCACAAACAGGTCAGCGGGTCAAAGCGGACTCTGTAATTATTTATTTATTTAGAAAGAGAATTACAACTACTACTCTTGTGAAGTAGATGAATAGTTTAGAAGTTTTAGGAAACTTGTTCAAGTAAAGCTTGTAGCAAGGCTCCATCGTTAAATTGACCTTTTCTGTGCGGCAAAACAAAAGACAATCCAACGTGGTTAAAGCGTGACTTATTGACTAGTCATATACATATATACATTACTAGGCTGACAGGGTCATCAGCTAGGGGAAATGTGCAGGCCAGACGTTGGTCCTTTTAAAAACCACTACGGGCCAGACACTGTGATGTTGAACTAGGGAGCCTATATGATAGTTGATTTCTACGTAATGGCCTCAAGGCTTTGGTCACGTGCAAGGCTGTGCAGGTTATCAATCAATTATTTAGATCACCTCGGTGGTTCTCAGTAGTGTGGTCCCTGAGCAGGTCAAAGTAAAGAAAATAACAAAAGAAAATAAAATTATAATAATCAATAAAGAGAAAAAAGAAAAAGGGGCAGAGAGAGAGAGAGAGAGAGAGAATAGCAAAACCTATGGAAGGCTCGAAATTGCCACCATTTTGGTCGCATATGCGGCCGAAATTTTATCTATGCGACCTCAAAATATATTTGGCAGCATTTTTGCGAGTGCATAAAATTGTTGTGTGCGACCAGTTTTTACTGCAAAATGTTCACCACATGCGCCGATTTGGGAGACATTCACGCAGAATGCATCTTTGCTCTTGAAATGCGAAACGCAGCGCTCAGGAATGGTTTCAAAAAGTTGTCATGTCAACTTGCTGCAGTAAACAAAGCCAAGTCCGTCATGCTTGCCCCGCCTTCGCGCTCTTCTTATTGGCCCACTGCTCTAGCCCTGAAATATCAGCTGTCAATCACTCAGTCAATGCCTTCTGGCTTGGGATGACAGAGAGAGCTACTACCGCGAAAAACTGTAAAGCGCTGAAGATGAGAATGACGATAACACTGACAGATTTTGATTTAGAAACCATGGCATCTAAAGTTACAAATAATGACACTTGATCTTAGTAGTGATCATGTGCTGAATGTTAATCCACCATCTACATTTTTCGAAGAGTGAATAAAAGACTTCCGTTGGCTTCAAGTCCACTATGAAAAGTCTGTGGGATGGAATTTTCAGGTAACTGTTTGCCACATTTAGCACAAGAGGTTCTGTTTAATCCTTCATATAATCGCTAGATGCTGTCCACTGTGCAAGTGTCAGCTATATGTAAAATGTAACACCACGTACACCATCGCAAACGGGCTTGCGCCGAGAAAACTAATCGCTACTCATGAAGACCGGTATGGCTATTAACATGACGTATGCATATAATAAGGTACAGTATATGACCAAAACATCAGTGCAATATCGGACACCATCCGTGAGAACAGCACAGTTATATCGTTAACAGATTCATTCATGTCAAGCAGTGCGTGCAGGGCCGGCGAGCGCTCCAAATATCCTTTGCTCACTCAGTTATGTTACAGAAATGTATTTTCTTGTGATAACGGGATTTCGTTGAGACATATTTTCCTTACGCTTGCTTGTATATTTTTTGCTTGTTAGTTTAATTACTGTTGATTTTAAAGGCAATAAATCTGTTTGTATAAAACTTGTAGTAACGGTGCTTATAAGAGCGACTAAATTTTGGCTGATGCGCCGAAATTTTTAAAGTTAGGAGCCCCGGTGCTACTCAGCAAAAAGCTTAATTTCGAGCCCTGCTATAATTTTGTCTACAACAGAGCGTTCTTTAGAGGGTCTATGGTCCTGTTGTGGTTCAGGTTCAGACTAGGCTTTACATGCTTCTTGAGCTTTGATGGTGAGTTAAAAGGCATCCAGACGAAAATCGCAATGATTAGCTCTCTGGCTAGACTTTCCCCAATGCCTACTGCAGTTACTATCAGGTTACTTGCACACACTGCAACCAGATGCAAACTCTCAAACAGTATGGGCCTCTAGCACAATACGTAACACTCAATGAGATCACCGACCACCTGGCAGGACTCAAAATTGGGGTTCGCCTGAAGATTCCGGTGCCACTCTAGGCCTACAGTGTTTCCCCCACCATTATATTAGGGGGGCTCCCCGCCCCCCCCCTTGAAGTCAAGTTAACTGTATTTTATACATCGCACCAGATCACAACTTCTTTTAATAAACAAGCTAAATAGCCGTATGTAATATCTTATTTACACAACGACATGTGATTTCGGTCTCTACATGGTCGCTCGATTACAAATTTCTGCTCTCTGAATCACCCACAGTGGAGTTCTACACAGCCACTCTCAGCTGTATGGGAATGAGACTGCGCGCCACGTCTGACAGGACCCAAAACGCACGTGCACTTCCGTATATTATGCATAAGCCACAGCAGCCAAAACTAAGGTAAATGATGGCCCAATCCCAATTCTATTTCTGTACCCTTCCCCCTTCCCACTGGCCTTTAAAAGACAGGGTGAAGGGGAAGGGCTTCAAAACGTACCCCTAAAGCTACGGTCACACTAGAGTTTGTGCGTGCGAAATTCTGTCGTGCGGAGCTGCGAAAAGGGGCGGGATTAAACAACATGATTAGACATTAAAAAAGCGAGCGATTGCTCCAGGTTTTAAATTTCTGTCCAAAGAGGGTCATGTTTTGATACTCGATTGGTCTCACGGAGTCAAGTGATGCGATTTCGCAGGTCAGAGTTCACCAAGCTTAAACTTTGCACCGCAGCAACCTGCGAAACTTGGCGCATGACCCTGCGTTTGCGGTCTGACGCATTCGCGTGCGTATGAGTGGAAGTCTATGGGAGGAAAAGCTTAGTGTGACCCCTTAGCTTAAGAATTGGGACAGCACTACAGCACCTGCTCTCGTCAACATATGTCATCGCGATCTCTTGCTTCATATGAGATTAGACGATTGCGACTGCTGTAGTTATTCCAGTCGAGTTATTTATTGGTATTTATCTTCAGGAAATCACTGAAGGCATATGTTATGTAACCATAACGGTCTAATGTGACAATAAGATCGTAGCACTGCGCATCTAACACAGTGGCCATATTCATCTATGTAAACACACCAAAAACAACATTAACATTAAAGCAGACACCGTAAAAAACCCATTTCCAGCCATTAGACTTATCTGGCAGGGTATTCGAGTGTCATCGAGTGACAGAATGCTGTGGGACTGCAATACAGGAGTCATGATTATGGACTATAGATTGCGAAATTAAGCGGTTTTTATGTTAGCGGGGTTTTTTTAAAGCGTGGCGGTAAAACACGTACGCCGTTATGAATGCATTAAAACAAGTGTTTGTTTGTTGTAAAAATGACAAAGAAAAATACAAATTTGTGGATCTTCTTACTTCCGGGTGTAACTGTCTGCCATCGTGGCTGGTGTATTCTGGGAAATTTTCGTACCCCTTGGTTTCGAGTGTGGTCCTGAAAAATCTTTATTCGACGGGCTATTCACCCCTTCCCCTTAGCCCTACGCCTTCAAGCTAAAGAGAATTGGGACACCCCTCCCCTTGACGTGGATGCGCAAAACGAGGGGAGGAAGGGGCAAGGGGAAGGGCTAAGGGGTGGAATTGGGATTGGGCCGATGTGTGGGAGCGTAATGCGCTCGGTCGCAGCAGCTAAAATATATACAGATGCGATGGGACCTCTGTGTAGTTTATTAGCGCGACCCGCGCGAGTGATGCATACTTTGCTGCAAGTGCAGCCATTGTGTCTCCAGTGTTTTGAGCTGCTGTGGCGCGTTCTCCCCCATCTAGCGTCTCATCCAACCAGACCTCTCCCAGAAGCTCCGCGAGTCTCCTGCAAATTTATACCGGCCCCATGATCCCCTAAAATGAGTTATAATACTCGGAAATCATGGCGACGAGAGTAAACGAGCAAGACAACAGATCGCGAGAGGCACAGTAATGTTCTAAGCATTACATTACAATCTTCGGTTAAATGAACACAGCAGTAAAGATATCGCGAGTGCGAATCCCTCTATCTCCGAGTGATCTGCTGTCATTAGTTGGGGACCAGCTAAATATTTGAATGGTCCTGCATGCATTTAGGCCTTTTTACATATATGACAACTGTAAGTTCTGTTTTGACAAGATTGCAAGTTCACTAAAAGCTGGCTGGAACTATTAGATGAATAAAACTTTTTTTACATGAATATTTAACTATATAGATTTTTGTAATACACTCATTGCTATAAACAGTAGTTTATAGACCTCTTTCCTTTTAGTAAAGAAGTTTTAGATTCATAGGAGTGCATTTTAATTGCTATGCATCAAACGTACGCTCCAAACGTGTTCTTGGTTGAGTCATGTTGAATTCTTCTTTTGTCATTTGCAGTGTTTCCAAATTGCATTGTAATTTTTCATAACAATTTTTATATCTGTGTCATATTATTTTCTGTGGCGGTTCATTCTGCTGTGGTGACCCCTGATAACTAGGGGACTAAGCCAGAGTAAAATTAGCGGATGAATTATTTTTTGTAAAGCTGCTTTCTGGCTGTGACACGTTCACCCCTGGGGCCTCATGTATCAACGTTCATGTATCAAGGTTTCACGCTCACGTTTGGATTGACTAACGATGAAATGAACGTGGGTTTGTGCGCTGGTCTACGCCAACTTAATGCCTGGCGAACGTGCATTTCTTGTCTGTGTCTGTTTTGTTTCCATTGGCGACTCCTAGAGGCAGTTGTGTTAAATTGCACACCACAAAGTGCCTGAGCCGTGCAATGGCAGCTGTACGAGACGGGTTCATCCGCATGTCTAGCAGGTATATAAGGTTTCCATACCATGCAGTTGAGCAGCCAAACATTAAAGCACAATTTGCTGCGGTCGCCGGTTTGCCCGATGTAATCGGAGCGATCTACAGCACACACATTGCTATAAAGGCGCCATATGAAGACGAATTTGCATACATGAATCCGAAACATTACCATTCAATAAATGTGCAAATAAAATATAGTGCACAGACTTATTAATGATTCCTACTTGTCTTCCTCGTGATGAAGAGTAGGCAAAATCGGATATGTAGCAGGGGAAAAAAGAAGAATGAGCTCATCAGACGGCGGATTCGGTTCATGCTCGAACGTGTCAAAACATGTTGCCATGCGTTTTTACGAGCTACGCCACTCACGCTGTTAAAGACACCACAACATTTTACACCTTTACATCGCACTATTTCTTTTTTAATCCACTCAGTGCGATGTTCAGACCCCACTGTGTTAACCGCATCAGCTAAACTCTCCCACTCTATTTTTTCTTTCGTTATTAATTGCGGAGGACAAACTTGCAAATAACACAGTTTTGCTCCGGTTTCTCTCTTTTTGCTTGCTTTTGCCATTGCTTTTTCGTTGGGTTTTGCCAAAATAGAGTCATTAGCATATTGATACGGGGGAGGAGGCGGGGAAGGGGTTTTGCGCTCGTGCGCTCAGTTTCACGTTCATTCGGATGTACAAAGAGAATATGCGTGTGATTCGGCGTGCGCAGTGTTTCATACATCTGAATTTTTTTACTGCGTACGCACATTTACAGCTTGTTTCAACGCAATGTTTCAGTATGATTTCAGCGCAAGTCTTCGTACATGAGGCCCCTGGTTATTAGATGGTTATAAGAGACTTGTTTAAGGTATTATATGCAGCATCCTTTATTTTTTCTCTTTGGTAAGGCTAGATCTTCTCTTAAGGTTCATACTTAGAGGCAGATGTGCTCAATGCATTATCAAGCTTGAAGCATTAGAATCGGTGATCAGTATTAGCCGATCACCATGACAAGAAATCGGTACTCGATATCAGCTGCAAAAATCCTGATCGCAGCATCCCTAGCTTTGACCCAACTTGGCTTTCAGAGCAGCAATACTCCCCCTGGCTGCAAAAGGCTGCATCTTGGTAAGTCAGTATATACACTCTTAGGAAAAAGAAGTATACTTAAGTAAAGGTCAAGTATAAAAGTATGCTTTATTTAGTAAGTAATTAAGCCCGAGATACACTGCAGTGACAAAAGCTGCACATTTTGTGGATAAAAAATAAATAACAAATATAAAAATAAATGTTAATTTTTAGCTTGTACAATTGTACACACTGAAACAATTGTTGTTTTTTTACTTCTGTCGTTAAAAGAAACAAATTAGCACCATGACTCTTTGTGTCGGTGTCAGTCTGAACTGTTACGCCGCACCACGCCGAACCCCCCCACCCCCCCAAAACTGTAAACCTGGGGAAAACACTGGCCGATAAAGTGAGGTTGCCAATCTCAGTCAGGCGGGCACACGTGTGGAATCATGACAGGGTAATAAACCAAGGTTGACCGAATGCCAGTGGACACGGTAGATGCTACTTGGAGTACGATGTAGCTGATGCCTCACTGCGGTTCGCAACCCGAGTTACAGGGCCAAGATATCTGACGTGTCCTCCAGCAGGGGTCAGTTATGTCAGACAGATGAACCCAATCTTTTGATTTGCAAAATGGACAACCTGTATCATTAATCACACAAACACAAGGCTATAAAAGTCTAAGATAAAGGCAGTGCTGGTAAAATCTACTATTTTGGGCCAACCAATCTAAGTAAAAACCATTAGTATGCTTAGTATCTGATTGCTTACAAAGCTTCTATCAGTTTATGAATCTTAATGATCAATAATAACCAGTTATTATTAAGTATGAATACTCAGAACCAGAGATGTATAAAGTACTACAGACGCAGACTAAAGTAAAAGTACAAGTGCTCTATCAAAAAAGTGACTTGAGTAGAAGTTGAAGTGCTCTTTAAGCACCATACTTAAGTGGAAGTATTAACACTTTTTGTACTTAAGTATTTAAACTACTTTATTGTACTCAAGTGGTTTATTTCAAAGTTTACTACTCAAGTACTGAAAGTAAAAGTACAAGTATTGTGGAATGTAGTTATTAAAGAAAGCAGTCAAAAGACATCATATTGTTCTGGTAATTTTAAATATCTTTTTTGGAAGCACGTGATTAAGCAGAACGAAAAGAAACACGGCTTACGGTACTGTTTTTCTCTCGCGCTTGAATCACAGATCTGACAGATTGTAACAGCTTTAACACACACCTTTCAGAGTTGTGTGTCACAAAAACACTCTGTAATCCACTCAAAACGCCATTGAAACCCATTTTCGGATCGCAAATTACCAGTTGTAAACGCTGTCAGCGGAAGTTCTAAACATGCCACCGGAAGACGCTGGTCGCTATGGCGCCCTCCATGCAGCAGCCAAGACAAAGGTCTATAATTGTAACGAGTAGGGGTGTGGATCTACACTGGTCTCACGGTTGGGTTCGGTAACGATTATCATGCCATCCATTCGATTCAATTCCATATCTCGGTGCATTGACAATGCTTTCCATACATAATTTGATTTTTTTCTTCACAGCACAAGAATTTTTGTTTATTCAAATCTATAAATATATTTCTATATTAGCAGTAAGATATATGAATTGTACCCTTAAGTTGACCTGCTCAAAGAAAACACTCATTTCTGAAAAGTGTCAAACAAAACTCCAACACATGCACAGAAGACATCATGAGCATTTGTAGCTAATAAACTAATGTAAATATCATCCCGCTTCCCCGAGGTCTTACACCTCTGGGATTGGTTATTGTTTTCACCTGCTCAACAGAAAGGCGGGAAGAACAGCTGCGGTTACAGTCTGTATGCGCATAATACGCGATTATCACAGGTAATCCGTAATAGACACAGTGGAGAATACATATTCCACAGGGACACTCGTGTCTTGATCCACAAGTATCGCTTTAACAGCCAAGAGGAGAGGAAAAGTTGCCTCACAAACAGGTCAGCGGGTCAAAGCGGACTCTGTAATTATTTATTTATTTAGAAAGAGAATTACAACTTCTACTCTTGTGAAGTAGATGAATAGTTTAGAAGTTTTAGGAAACTTGTTCAAGTAAAGCTTGTAGCAAGGCTCCATCGTTAAATTGACCTTTTCTGTGCGGCAAAACAAAAGACAATCCAACGTGGTTAAAGCGTGACTTATTGACTAGTCATATACATATATACATTACTAGGCTGACAGGGTCATCAGCTAGGGGAAATGTGCAGGCCAGACGTTGGTCCTTTTAAAAACCACTACGGGCCAGACACTGTGATGTTGAACTAGGGAGCCTATATGATAGTTGATTTCTACGTAATGGCCTCAAGGCTTTAGTCACGTGCAAGGCTGTGCAGGTTATCAATCAATTATTTAGATCACCTCGGTGGTTCTCAGTAGTGTGGTCCCTGAGCAGGTCAAAGTAAAGAAAATAACAGAAGAAAATAAAATTATAATAATCAATAAAGAGAAAAAAGAAAAAGGGGCAGAGAGAGAGAGAGAGAGAGAGAGAGAGAGAGAGAGAATAGCAAAACCTATGCAGGGCTCGAAATTGCCACCATTTTGGTCGCATATGCGGCCGAATTTTTATCTATGCGACCTCAAAATATATTTGGGAGCATTTTTGCGAGTGCATAAAATTGTTGTGTGCGACCAGTTTTTACTGCAAAATGTTCACCACATGCGCCGATTTGGGAGACATTCACGCAGAATGCATCTTTGCTCTTGAAATGCGAAACGCAGCGCTCAGGAATGGTTTCAAAAAGTTGTCATGTCAACTTGCTGCAGTAAACAAAGCCAAGTCCGTCATGCTTGCCCCGCCTTCGCGCTCTTCTTATTGGCCCACTGCTCTAGCCCTGAAATATCAGCTGTCAATCACTCAGTCAATGCCTTCTGGCTTGGGATGACAGAGAGAGCTACTACCGCGAAAAACTGTAAAGCGCTGAAGATGAGAATGACGATAACACTGACAGATTTTGATTTAGAAACCATGGCATCTAAAGTTACAAATAATGACACTTGATCTTAGTAGTGATCATGTGCTGAATGTTAATCCACCATCTACATTTTTCGAAGAGTGAATAAAAGACTTCCGTATGAAAAGTCTGTGGGATGGAATTTTCAGGTAACTGTTTGCCACATTTAGCACAAGAGGTTCTGTTTAATCCTTCATACAATCGCTAGATGCTGTCCGCTGTGCAAGTGTCAGCTATATGTAAAATGTAACACCACGTACACCATCGCAAACGGGCTTGCGCCGAGAAAACTAATCGCTACTCATGAAGACCGGTATGGCTATTAACATGACGTTTGCATATAATAAGGTACAGTATATGACCAAAACATCAGTGCAATATCGGACACCATCCGTGAGAACAGCACAGTTATATCGTTAACAGATTCATTCATGTCAAGCAGTGCGTGCAGGGCCGGCGAGCGCTCCAAATATCCTTTGCTCACTCAGTTATGTTACAGAAATGTATTTTCTTGTGATAACGGGATTTCGTTGAGACATATTTTCCTTACGCTTGCTTGTATATTTTTTGCTTGTTAGTTTAATTACTGTTGATTTTAAAGGCAATAAATCTGTTTGTATAAAACTTGTAGTAACGGTGCTTACAAGAGCGACTAAATTTTGGCTGATGCGCCGAAATTTTTAAAGTTAGGAGCCCCGGTGCTACTCAGCAAAAAGCTTAATTTCGAGCCCTGCTATAATTATGTCTACAACAGAGCGTTCTTTAGAGGGTCTATGGTCCTGTTGTGGTTCAGGTTCAGACTAGGCTTTACATGCTTCTTGAGCTTTGATGGTGAGTTAAAAGGCATCCAGACGAAAATCGCAATGATTAGCTATCTGGCTAGACTTTCCCCAACGCCTACTGCAGTTACTATCAGGTTACTTGCACACACTGCAACCAGATGCAAACTCTCAAACAGTATGGGCCTCTAGCACAATACGTAACACTCAATGAGATCACCGACCACCTGGCAGGACTCAAAATTGGGGTTCGCCTGAAGATTCCGGTGCCACTCTAGGCCTACAGTGTTTCCCCCACCATTATATTAGGGGGGCTCCCCGCCCCCCCCTTGAAGTCAAGTTAACTGTATTTTATACATCGCACCAGATCACAACTTCTTTTTAATAAACAAGCTAAATAGCCGTATGTAATATCTTATTTACACAACGACATGTGATTTCGGTCTCTACATGGTCGCTCGATTACAAATTTCTGCTCTCTGAATCACCCACAGTGGAGTTCTACACAGCCACTCTCAGCTGTATGGGAATGAGACTGCGCGCCACGTCTGACAGGACCCAAAACGCACGTGCACTTCCGTATATTATGCATAAGCCACAGCAGCCAAAACTAAGGTAAATGATGGCCCAATCCCAATTCTATTTTTGTACCCTTCCCCCTTCCCACTGGCCTTTAAAAGACAGGGTGAAGGGGAAGGGCTTCAAAACGTACCCCTAAAGCTACGGTCACACTAGAGTTTGTGCGTGCGAAATTCTGTCGTGCAGAGCTGCGAAAAGGGGCGGGATTAAACAACATGATTAGACATTAAAAAAGCGAGCGATTGCTCCAGGTTTTAAATTTCTGTCCAAAGAGGGTCATGTTTTGATACTCGATTGGTCTCACGGAGTCAAGTGATGCGATTTCGCAGGTCAGAGTTCACCAAGCTTAAACTTTGCACCGCAGCAACCTGCGAAACTTGGCGCATGACCCTGCGTTTGCGGTCTGACGCATTCGCGTGCGTATGAGTGGAAGTCTATGGGAGAAAAAGCTTAGTGTGACCCCTTAGCTTAAGAATTGGGACAGCACTACAGCACCTGCTCTCGTCAACATATGTCATCGCGATCTCTTGCTTCATATGAGATTAGACGATTGCGACTGCTGTAGTTATTCCAGTCGAGTTATTTATTGGTATTTATCTTCAGGAAATCACTAAAGGCATATGTTATGTAACCATAACGGTCTAATGTGACAATAAGATCGTAGCACTGCGCATCTAACACAGTGGCCATATTCATCTATGTAAACACACCAAAAACAACATTAACATTAAAGCAGACACCGTAAAAAACCCATTTCCAGCCATTAGACTTATCTGGCAGGGTATTCGAGTGTCATCGAGTGACAGAATGCTGTGGGACTGCAATACAGGAGTCATGATTATGGACTATAGATTGCGAAATTAAGCGGTTTTTATGTTAGCGGGGTTTTTTTAAAGCGTGGCGGTAAAACACGTACGCCGTTATGAATGCATTAAAACAAGTGTTTGTTTGTTGTAAAAAAAGTTGTAATAATGACAAAGAAAAATACAAATTTGTGGATCTTCTTACTTCCGGGTGTAACTGTCTGCCATCGTGGCTGGTGTATTCTGGGAAATTTTCGTACCCCTTGGTTTCGAGTGTGGTCCTGAAAAATCTTTATTCGACGGGCTATTCACCCCTTCCCCTTAGCCCTACGCCTTCAAGCTAAAGAGAATTGGGACACCCCTCCCCTTGACGTGGACGCGCAAAACGAGGGGAGGAAGGGGCAAGGGGAAGGGCTAAGGGGTGGAATTGGGATTGGGCCGATGTGTGGGAGCGTAATGCGCTCGGTCGCAGCAGCTAAAATATATACAGATGCGATGGGACCTCTGTGTAGTTTATTAGCGCGACCCGCGCGAGTGATGCATACTTTGCTGCAAGTGCAGCCATTGTGTCTCCAGGGTTTTGAGCTGCTGTGGCGCGTTCTCCCCCATCTAGCGTCTCATCCAACCAGACCTCTCCCAGAAGCTCCGCGAGTCTCCTGCAAATTTATACCGGCCCCGTGATCCCCTAAAATGAGTTATAATACTCGGAAATCATGGCGACGAGAGTAAACGAGCAAGACAACAGATCGCGAGAGGCACAGTAATGTTCTAAGCATTACATTACAATCTTCGGTTAAATGAACACAGCAGTAAAGATATCGCGAGTGCGAATCCCTCTATCTACGAGTGATCTGCTGTCATTAGTTGGGGACCAGCTAAATATTTGAATGGTCCTGCATGTATTTAGGCCTTTTTACATATATGACAACTGTAAGTTCTGTTTTGACAAGATTGCAAGTTCACTAAAAGCTGGCTGGAACTATTAGATGAATAAAACTTTTTTTACATGAATATTTAACTATATAGATTTTTGTTATACACTCATTGCTATAAACAGTAGTTTATAGACCTCTTTCCTTTTAGTAAAGAAGTTTTAGATTCATAGGAGTGCATTTTAATTGCTATGCATCAAACGTACGCTCCATACGTGTCCTTGGTTGAGTCATGTTGAATTCTTCTTTTGTCATTTGCAGTGTTTGCAAATTGCATTGTAATTTTTCATAACAATTTTTATATCTGTGTCATATTATTTTCTGTGGCGGTTCATTCTGCTGTGGTGACCCCTGATAACTAGGGGACTAAGCCAGAGTAAAATTAGCGGATGAATTATTTTTTGTAAAGCTGCTTTCTGGCTGTGACACGTTCACCCCTGGGGCCTCATGTATCAACGTTCATGTATCAAGGTTTCACGCTCACGTTTGGATTGACTAACGATGAAATGAACGTGGGTATGTGCGCTGGTCTACGCCAACTTCATGCCTGGCGTACGTGCATTTCTTGTCTGTGTCTGTTTTGTTTCCATTGGCGACTCCTAGAGGCAGTTGTGTTAAATTGCACACCACAAAGTGCCTGAGCCGTGCAATGGCAGCTGTACGAGACGGGTTCATCCGCATGTCTAGCAGGTATATAAGGTTTCCATACCATGCAGTTGAGCAGCCAAACATTAAAGCACAATTTGCTGCGGTCGCCGGTTTGCCCGATGTAATCGGAGCGATCTACAGCACACACATTGCTATAAAGGCGCCATATGAAGACGAATTTGCATACATGAATCCGAAACATTACCATTCAATAAATGTGCAAATAAAATATAGTGCACAGACTTATTAATGATTCCTACTTGTCTTCCTCGTGATGAAGAGTAGGCAAAATCGGATATGTAGCAGGGGAAAAAAGAAGAATGAGCTCATCAGACGGCGGATTCGGTTCATGCTCGAACGTGTCAAAACATGTTGCCATGCGTTTTTACGAGCTACGCCACTCACGCTGTTAAAGACACCACAACATTTTACACCTTTACATCGCACTATTTCTTTTTTTAATCCACTCAGTGCGATGTTCAGACCCCACTGTGTTAACCGCATCAGCTAAACTCTCCCACTCTATTTTTTCTTTCGTTATTAATTGCGGAGGACAAACTTGCAAATAACACAGTTTTGCTCCGGTTTCTCTCTTTTTGCTTGCTTTTGCCATTGCTTTTTCGTTGGGTTTTGCCAAAATAGAGTCATTAGCATATTGATACAGGGGAGGAGGCGGGGAAGGGGTTTTGCGCTCGTGCGCTCAGTTTCACGTTCATTCGGATGTACAAAGAGAATATGCGTGTGATTCGGCGTGCGCAGTGTTTCATACATCTGAATTTTTTTACTGCGTACGCACATTTACAGCTTGTTTCAACGCAATGTTTTAGTATGATTTCAGCGCAAGTCTTCGTACATGAGGCCCCTGGTTATTAGATGGTTATAAGAGACTTGTTTAAGGTATTATATGCAGCATCCTTTATTTTTTCTCTTTGGTAAGGCTAGATCTTCTCTTAAGGTTCATACTTAGAGGCAGATGTGCTCAATGCATTATCAAGCTTGAAGCATTAGAATCGGTGATCAGTATTAGCCGATCACCATGACAAGAAATCGGTACTCGATATCAGCTGCAAAAATCCTGATCACAGCATCCCTAGCTTTGACCCAACTTGGCTTTCAGAGCAGCAATACTCCCCCTGGCTGCAAAAGGCTGCATCTTGGTAAGTCAGTATATACACTCTTAGGAAAAAGAAGTATACTTAAGTAAAGGTCAAGTATAAAAGTATGCTTTATTTAGTAAGTAATTAAGCCCGAGATACACTGCAGTGACAAAAGCTGCACATTTTGTGGATAAAAAATAAATAACAAATATAAAAATAAATGTTAATTTTTAGCTTGTACAATTGTACACACTGAAATAATTGTTGTTTTTTTACTTCTGTCGTTAAAAGAAACAAATTAGCACCATGACTCTTTGTGTCGGTGTCAGTCTGAACTGTTACGCCGCACCACGCCGAACCCCCCCACCCCCCCAAAACTGTAAACCTGGGGAAAACACTGGCCGATAAAGTGAGGTTGCCAATCTCAGTCAGGCGGGCACACGTGTGGAATCATGACAGGGTAATAAACCAAGGTTGACCGAATGCCAGTGGACACGGTAGATGCTACTTGGAGTACGATGTAGCTGATGCCTCACTGCGGTTCGCAACCCGAGTTACAGGGCCAAGATATCTGACGTGTCCTCCAGCAGGGGTCAGTTATGTCAGACAGATGAACCCAATCTTTTGATTTGCAAAATGGACAACCTGTATCATTAATCACACAAACACAAGGCTATAAAAGTCTAAGATAAAGGCAGTGCTGGTAAAATCTACTATTTTGGGCCAACCAATCTAAGTAAAAACCATTAGTATGCTTAGTATCTGATTGCTTACAAAGCTTCTATCAGTTTATGAATCTTAATGATCAATAATAACCAGTTATTATTAAGTATGAATACTCAGAACCAGAGATGTATAAAGTACTACAGACGCAGACTAAAGTAAAAGTACAAGTGCTCTATCAAAAAAGTGACTTGAGTAGAAGTTGAAGTGCTCTTTAAGCACCATACTTAAGTGGAAGTATTAACACTTTTTGTACTGAAGTATTTAAACTACTTTATTGTACTCAAGTGGTTTATTTCAAAGTTTACTACTCAAGTACTGAAAGTAAAAGTACAAGTATTGTGGAATGTAGTTATTAAAGAAAGCAGTCAAAAGACATCATATTGTTCTGGTAATTTTAAATATCTTTTTTGGAAGCACGTGATTAAGCAGAACGAAAAGAAACACGGCTTACGGTACTGTTTTTCTCTCGCGCTTGAATCACAGATCTGACAGATTGTAACAGCTTTAACACACACCTTTCAGAGTTGTGTGTCACAAAAACACTCTGTAATCCACTCAAAACGCCATTGAAACCCATTTTCGGATCGCAAATTACCAGTTGTAAACGCTGTCAGCGGAAGTTCTAAACATTCCACCGGAAGACGCTGGTCGCTATGGCGCCCTCCATGCAGCAGCCAAGACAAAGGTCTATAATTGTAACGAGTAGGGGTGTGGATCTACACTGGTCTCACGGTTGGGTTCGGTAACGATTATCATGCCATCCATTCGATTCAATTCCATATCTCGGTGCATTGACAATGCTTTCCATACATAATTTGATTTTTTTCTTCACAGCACAAGAATTTTTGTTTATTCAAATCTATAAATATATTTCTATATTAGCAGTAAGATATATGAATTGTACCCTTAAGTTGACCTGCTCAAAGAAAACACTCATTTCTGAAAAGTGTCAAACAAAACTCCAACACATGCACAGAAGACATCATGAGCATTTGTAGCTAATAAACTAATGTAAATATCATCCCGCTTCCCCGAGGTCTTACACCTCTGGGATTGGTTATTGTTTTCACCTGCTCAACAGAAAGGGCTGCGATCGGCTTTAGAAAAGAAAGCGCCGTTCACCGATGGCGGGAAGAACAGCTGCGGTTACAGTCTGTATGCGCATAATACGCGATTATCACAGGTAATCCGTAATAGACACAGTGGAGAATACATATTCCACAGGCACACTCGTGTCTTGATCCACAAGTATCGCTTTAACAGCCAAGAGGAGAGGAAAAGTTGCCTCACAAACAGGTCAGCGGGTCAAAGCGGACTCTGTAATTATTTATTTATTTAGAAAGAGAATTACAACTACCTCTTGTGAAGTAGATGAATAGTTTAGAAGTTTTAGGAAACTTGTTCAAGTAAAGCTTGTAGCAAGGCTCCATCGTTAAATTGACCTTTTCTGTGCGGCAAAACAAAAGACAATCCAACGTGGTTAAAGCGTGACTTATTGACTAGTCATATACATATATACATTACTAGGCTGACAGGGTCATCAGCTAGGGGAAATGTGCAGGCCAGACGTTGGTCCTTTTAAAAACCACTACGGGCCAGACACTGTGATGTTGAACTAGGGAGCCTATATGATAGTTGATTTCTACGTAATGGCCTCAAGGCTTTAGTCACGTGCAAGGCTGTGCAGGTTATCAATCAATTATTTAGATCACCTCGGTGGTTCTCAGTAGTGTGGTCCCTGAGCAGGTCAAAGTAAAGAAAATAACAGAAGAAAATAAAATTATAATAATCAATAAAGAGAAAAAAGAAAAAGGGGCAGAGAGAGAGAGAGAGAGAGAGAGAATAGCAAAACCTACGCAGGGCTCGAAATTGCCACCATTTTGGTCGCATATGCGGCCGAAATGTTATCTATGCGACCTCAAAATATATTTGGGAGCATTTTTGCGAGTGCATAAAATTGTTGTGTGCGACCAGTTTTTACTGCAAAATGTTCACCACATGCGCCGATTTGGGAGACATTCACGCAGAATGCATCTTTGCTCTTGAAATGCGAAACGCAGCGCTCAGGAATGGTTTCAAAAAGTTGTCATGTCAACTTGCTGCAGTAAACAAAGCCAAGTCCGTCATGCTTGCCCCGCCTTCGCGCTCTTCTTATTGGCCCACTGCTCTGGCCCGGAAATATCAGCTGTCAATCACTCAGTCAATGCCTTCTGGCTTGGGATGACAGAGAGAGCTACTACCGCGAAAAACTGTAAAGCGCTGAAGATGAGAATGACGATAACACTGACAGATTTTGATTTAGAAACCATGGCATCTAAAGTTACAAATAATGACACTTGATCTTAGTAGTGATCATGTGCTGAATGTTAATCCACCATCTACATTTTTCGAAGAGTGAATAAAAGACTTCCGTATGAAAAGTCTGTGGGATGGAATTTTCAGGTAACTGTTTGCCACATTTAGCACAAGAGGTTCTGTTTAATCCTTCATACAATCGCTAGATGCTGTCCGCTGTGCAAGTGTCAGCTATATGTAAAATGTAACACCACGTACACCATCGCAAACGGGCTTGCGCCGAGAAAACTAATCGCTACTCATGAAGACCGGTATGGCTATTAACATGACGTTTGCATATAATAAGGTACAGTATATGACCAAAACATCAGTGCAATATCGGACACCATCCGTGAGAACAGCACAGTTATATCGTTAACAGATTCATTCATGTCAAGCAGTGCGTGCAGGGCCGGCGAGCGCTCCAAATATCCTTTGCTCACTCAGTTATGTTACAGAAATGTATTTTCTTGTGATAACGGGATTTCGTTGAGACATATTTTCCTTACGCTTGCTTGTATATTTTTTGCTTGTTAGTTTAATTACTGTTGATTTTAAAGGCAATAAATCTGTTTGTATAAAACTTGTAGTAACGGTGCTTACAAGAGCGACTAAATTTTGGCTGATGCGCCGAAATTTTTAAAGTTAGGAGCCCCGGTGCTACTCAGCAAAAAGCTTAATTTCGAGCCCTGCTATAATTATGTCTACAACAGAGCGTTCTTTAGAGGGTCTATGGTCCTGTTGTGGTTCAGGTTCAGACTAGGCTTTACATGCTTCTTGAGCTTTGATGGTGAGTTAAAAGGCATCCAGACGAAAATCGCAATGATTAGCTATCTGGCTAGACTTTCCCCAACGCCTACTGCAGTTACTATCAGGTTACTTGCACACACTGCAACCAGATGCAAACTCTCAAACAGTATGGGCCTCTAGCACAATACGTAACACTCAATGAGATCACCGACCACCTGGCAGGACTCAAAATTGGGGTTCGCCTGAAGATTCCGGTGCCACTCTAGGCCTACAGTGTTTCCCCCACCATTATATTAGGGGGGCTCCCCGCCCCCCCCTTGAAGTCAAGTTAACTGTATTTTATACATCGCACCAGATCACAACTTCTTTTAATAAACAAGCTAAATAGCCGTATGTAATATCTTATTTACACAACGACATGTGATTTCGGTCTCTACATGGTCGCTCGATTACAAATTTCTGCTCTCTGAATCACCCACAGTGGAGTTCTACACAGCCACTCTCAGCTGTATGGGAATGAGACTGCGCGCCACGTCTGACAGGACCCAAAACGCACGTGCACTTCCGTATATTATGCATAAGCCACAGCAGCCAAAACTAAGGTAAATGATGGCCCAATCCCAATTCTATTTTTGTACCCTTCCCCCTTCCCACTGGCCTTTAAAAGACAGGGTGAAGGGGAAGGGCTTCAAAACGTACCCCTAAAGCTACGGTCACACTAGAGTTTGTGCGTGCGAAATTCTGTCGTGCAGAGCTGCGAAAAGGGGCGGGATTAAACAACATGATTAGACATTAAAAAAGCGAGCGATTGCTCCAGGTTTTAAATTTCTGTCCAAAGAGGGTCATGTTTTGATACTCGATTGGTCTCACGGAGTCAAGTGATGCGATTTCGCAGGTCAGAGTTCACCAAGCTTAAACTTTGCACCGCAGCAACCTGCGAAACTTGGCGCATGACCCTGCGTTTGCGGTCTGACGCATTCGCGTGCGTATGAGTGGAAGTCTATGGGAGAAAAAGCTTAGTGTGACCCCTTAGCTTAAGAATTGGGACAGCACTACAGCACCTGCTCTCGTCAACATATGTCATCGCGATCTCTTGCTTCATATGAGATTAGACGATTGCGACTGCTGTAGTTATTCCAGTCGAGTTATTTATTGGTATTTATCTTCAGGAAATCACTGAAGGCATATGTTATGTAACCATAACGGTCTAATGTGACAATAAGATCGTAGCACTGCGCATCTAACACAGTGGCCATATTCATCTATGTAAACACACCAAAAACAACATTAACATTAAAGCAGACACCGTAAAAAACCCATTTCCAGCCATTAGACTTATCTGGCAGGGTATTCGAGTGTCATCGAGTGACAGAATGCTGTGGGACTGCAATACAGGAGTCATGATTATGGACTATAGATTGCGAAATTAAGCGGTTTTTATGTTAGCGGGGTTTTTTTAAAGCGTGGCGGTAAAACACGTACGCCGTTATGAATGCATTAAAACAAGTGTTTGTTTGTTGTAAAAAAAGTTGTAATAATGACAAAGAAAAATACAAATTTGTGGATCTTCTTACTTCCGGGTGTAACTGTCTGCCATCGTGGCTGGTGTATTCTGGGAAATTTTCGTACCCCTTGGTTTCGAGTGTGGTCCTGAAAAATCTTTATTCGACGGGCTATTCACCCCTTCCCCTTAGCCCTACGCCTTCAAGCTAAAGAGAATTGGGACACCCCTCCCCTTGACGTGGACGCGCAAAACGAGGGGAGGAAGGGGCAAGGGGAAGGGCTAAGGGGTGGAATTGGGATTGGGCCGATGTGTGGGAGCGTAATGCGCTCGGTCGCAGCAGCTAAAATATATACAGATGCGATGGGACCTCTGTGTAGTTTATTAGCGCGACCCGCGCGAGTGATGCATACTTTGCTGCAAGTGCAGCCATTGTGTCTCCAGGGTTTTGAGCTGCTGTGGCGCGTTCTCCCCCATCTAGCGTCTCATCCAACCAGACCTCTCCCAGAAGCTCCGCGAGTCTCCTGCAAATTTATACCGGCCCCGTGATCCCCTAAAATGAGTTATAATACTCGGAAATCATGGCGACGAGAGTAAACGAGCAAGACAACAGATCGCGAGAGGCACAGTAATGTTCTAAGCATTACATTACAATCTTCGGTTAAATGAACACAGCAGTAAAGATATCGCGAGTGCGAATCCCTCTATCTACGAGTGATCTGCTGTCATTAGTTGGGGACCAGCTAAATATTTGAATGGTCCTGCATGTATTTAGGCCTTTTTACATATATGACAACTGTAAGTTCTGTTTTGACAAGATTGCAAGTTCACTAAAAGCTGGCTGGAACTATTAGATGAATAAAACTTTTTTTACATGAATATTTAACTATATAGATTTTTGTTATACACTCATTGCTATAAACAGTAGTTTATAGACCTCTTTCCTTTTAGTAAAGAAGTTTTAGATTCATAGGAGTGCATTTTAATTGCTATGCATCAAACGTACGCTCCATACGTGTCCTTGGTTGAGTCATGTTGAATTCTTCTTTTGTCATTTGCAGTGTTTGCAAATTGCATTGTAATTTTTCATAACAATTTTTATATCTGTGTCATATTATTTTCTGTGGCGGTTCATTCTGCTGTGGTGACCCCTGATAACTAGGGGACTAAGCCAGAGTAAAATTAGCGGATGAATTATTTTTTGTAAAGCTGCTTTCTGGCTGTGACACGTTCACCCCTGGGGCCTCATGTATCAACGTTCATGTATCAAGGTTTCACGCTCACGTTTGGATTGACTAACGATGAAATGAACGTGGGTATGTGCGCTGGTTTACGCCAACTTCATGCCTGGCGTACGTGCATTTCTTGTCTGTGTCTGTTTTGTTTCCATTGGCGACTCCTAGAGGCAGTTGTGTTAAATTGCACACCACAAAGTGCCTGAGCCGTGCAATGGCAGCTGTACGAGACGGGTTCATCCGCATGTCTAGCAGGTATATAAGGTTTCCATACCATGCAGTTGAGCAGCCAAACATTAAAGCACAATTTGCTGCGGTCGCCGGTTTGCCCGATGTAATCGGAGCGATCTACAGCACACACATTGCTATAAAGGCGCCATATGAAGACGAATTTGCATACATGAATCCGAAACATTACCATTCAATAAATGTGCAAATAAAATATAGTGCACAGACTTATTAATGATTCCTACTTGTCTTCCTCGTGATGAAGAGTAGGCAAAATCGGATATGTAGCAGGGGAAAAAAGAAGAATGAGCTCATCAGACGGCGGATTCGGTTCATGCTCGAACGTGTCAAAACATGTTGCCATGCGTTTTTACGAGCTACGCCACTCACGCTGTTAAAGACACCACAACATTTTACACCTTTACATCGCACTATTTCTTTTTTTAATCCACTCAGTGCGATGTTCAGACCCCACTGTGTTAACCGCATCAGCTAAACTCTCCCACTCTATTTTTTCTTTCGTTATTAATTGCGGAGGACAAACTTGCAAATAACACAGTTTTGCTCCGGTTTCTCTCTTTTTGCTTGCTTTTGCCATTGCTTTTTCGTTGGGTTTTGCCAAAATAGAGTCATTAGCATATTGATACAGGGGAGGAGGCGGGGAAGGGGTTTTGCGCTCGTGCGCTCAGTTTCACGTTCATTCGGATGTACAAAGAGAATATGCGTGTGATTCGGCGTGCGCAGTGTTTCATACATCTGAATTTTTTTACTGCGTACGCACATTTACAGCTTGTTTCAACGCAATGTTTTAGTATGATTTCAGCGCAAGTCTTCGTACATGAGGCCCCTGGTTATTAGATGGTTATAAGAGACTTGTTTAAGGTATTATATGCAGCATCCTTTATTTTTTCTCTTTGGTAAGGCTAGATCTTCTCTTAAGGTTCATACTTAGAGGCAGATGTGCTCAATGCATTATCAAGCTTGAAGCATTAGAATCGGTGATCAGTATTAGCCGATCACCATGACAAGAAATCGGTACTCGATATCAGCTGCAAAAATCCTGATCGCAGCATCCCTAGCTTTGACCCAACTTGGCTTTCAGAGCAGCAATACTCCCCCTGGCTGCAAAAGGCTACATCTTGGTAAGTCAGTATATACACTCTTAGGAAAAAGAAGTATACTTAAGTAAAGGTCAAGTATAAAAGTATGCTTTATTTAGTAAGTAATTAAGCCCGAGATACACTGCAGTGACAAAAGCTGCACATTTTGTGGATAAAAAATAAATAACAAATATAAAAATAAATGTTAATTTTTAGCTTGTACAATTGTACACACTGAAATAATTGTTGTTTTTTTACTTCTGTCGTTAAAAGAAACAAATTAGCACCATGACTCTTTGTGTCGGTGTCAGTCTGAACTGTTACGCCGCACCACGCCGAAACCCCCCCACCCCCCCAAAACTGTAAACCTGGGGAAAACACTGGCCGATAAAGTGAGGTTGCCAATCTCAGTCAGGCGGGCACACGTGTGGAATCATGACAGGGTAATAAACCAAGGTTGACCGAATGCCAGTGGACACGGTAGATGCTACTTGGAGTACGATGTAGCTGATGCCTCACTGCGGTTCGCAACCCGAGTTACAGGGCCAAGATATCTGACGTGTCCTCCAGCAGGGGTCAGTTATGTCAGACAGATGAACCCAATCTTTTGATTTGCAAAATGGACAACCTGTATCATTAATCACACAAACACAAGGCTATAAAAGTCTAAGATAAAGGCAGTGCTGGTAAAATCTACTATTTTGGGCCAACCAATCTAAGTAAAAACCATTAGTATGCTTAGTATCTGATTGCTTACAAAGCTTCTATCAGTTTATGAATCTTAATGATCAATAATAACCAGTTATTATTAAGTATGAATACTCAGAACCAGAGATGTATAAAGTACTACAGACGCAGACTAAAGTAAAAGTACAAGTGCTCTATCAAAAAAGTGACTTGAGTAGAAGTTGAAGTGCTCTTTAAGCACCATACTTAAGTGGAAGTATTAACACTTTTTGTACTGAAGTATTTAAACTACTTTATTGTACTCAAGTGGTTTATTTCAAAGTTTACTACTCAAGTACTGAAAGTAAAAGTACAAGTATTGTGGAATGTAGTTATTAAAGAAAGCAGTCAAAAGACATCATATTGTTCTGGTAATTTTAAATATCTTTTTTGGAAGCACGTGATTAAGCAGAACGAAAAGAAACATGGCTTACGGTACTGTTTTTCTCTCGCGCTTGAATCACAGATCTGACAGATTGTAACAGCTTTAACACACACCTTTCAGAGTTGTGTGTCACAAAAACACTCTGTAATCCACTCAAAACGCCATTGAAACCCATTTTCGGATCGCAAATTACCAGTTGTAAACGCTGTCAGCGGAAGTTCTAAACATTCCACCGGAAGACGCTGGTCGCTATGGCGCCCTCCATGCAGCAGCCAAGACAAAGGTCTATAATTGTAACGAGTAGGGGTGTGGATCTACACTGGTCTCACGGTTGGGTTCGGTAACGATTATCATGCCATCCATTCGATTCAATTCCATATCTCGGTGCATTGACAATGCTTTCCATACATAATTTGATTTTTTTCTTCACAGCACAAGAATTTTTGTTTATTCAAATCTATAAATATATTTCTATATTAGCAGTAAGATATATGAATTGTACCCTTAAGTTGACCTGCTCAAAGAAAACACTCATTTCTGAAAAGTGTCAAACAAAACTCCAACACATGCACAGAAGACATCATGAGCATTTGTAGCTAATAAACTAATGTAAATATCATCCCGCTTCCCCGAGGTCTTACACCTCTGGGATTGGTTATTGTTTTCACCTGCTCAACAGAAAGGGCTGCGATCGGCTTTAGAAAAGAAAGCGCCGTTCACCGATGGCGGGAAGAACAGCTGCGGTTACAGTCTGTATGCGCATAATACGCGATTATCACAGGTAATCCGTAATAGACACAGTGGAGAATACATACTCCACAGGCACACTCGTGTCCTGATCCACAAGTATCGCTTTAACAGCCAAGAGGAGAGGAAAAGTTGCCTCACAAACAGGTCAGCGGGTCAAAGCGGACTCTGTAATTATTTATTTATTTAGAAAGAGAATTACAACTACCTCTTGTGAAGTAGATGAATAGTTTAGAAGTTTTAGGAAACTTGTTCAAGTAAAGCTTGTAGCAAGGCTCCATCGTTAAATTGACCTTTTCTGTGCGGCAAAACAAAAGACAATCCAACGTGGTTAAAGCGTGACTTATTGACTAGTCATATACATATATACATTACTAGGCTGACAGGGTCATCAGCTAGGGGAAATGTGCAGGCCAGACGTTGGTCCTTTTAAAAACCACTACGGGCCAGACACTGTGATGTTGAACTAGGGAGCCTATATGATAGTTGATTTCTACGTAATGGCCTCAAGGCTTTAGTCACGTGCAAGGCTGTGCAGGTTATCAATCAATTATTTAGATCACCTCGGTGGTTCTCAGTAGTGTGGTCCCTGAGCAGGTCAAAGTAAAGAAAATAACAGAAGAAAATAAAATTATAATAATCAATAAAGAGAAAAAAGAAAAAGGGGCAGAGAGAGAGAGAGAGAGAATAGCAAAACCTACGCAGGGCTCGAAATTGCCACCATTTTGGTCGCATATGCGGCCGAAATGTTATCTATGCGACCTCAAAATATATTTGGGAGCATTTTTGCGAGTGCATAAAATTGTTGTGTGCGACCAGTTTTTACTGCAAAATGTTCACCACATGCGCCGATTTGGGAGACATTCACGCAGAATGCATCTTTGCTCTTGAAATGCGAAACGCAGCGCTCAGGAATGGTTTCAAAAAGTTGTCATGTCAACTTGCTGCAGTAAACAAAGCCAAGTCCGTCATGCTTGCCCCGCCTTCGCGCTCTTCTTATTGGCCCACTGCTCTGGCCCGGAAATATCAGCTGTCAATCACTCAGTCAATGCCTTCTGGCTTGGGATGACAGAGAGAGCTACTACCGCGAAAAACTGTAAAGCGCTGAAGATGAGAATGACGATAACACTGACAGATTTTGATTTAGAAACCATGGCATCTAAAGTTACAAATAATGACACTTGATCTTAGTAGTGATCATGTGCTGAATGTTAATCCACCATCTACATTTTTCGAAGAGTGAATAAAAGACTTCCGTATGAAAAGTCTGTGGGATGGAATTTTCAGGTAACTGTTTGCCACATTTAGCACAAGAGGTTCTGTTTAATCCTTCATACAATCGCTAGATGCTGTCCGCTGTGCAAGTGTCAGCTATATGTAAAATGTAACACCACGTACACCATCGCAAACGGGCTTGCGCCGAGAAAACTAATCGCTACTCATGAAGACCGGTATGGCTATTAACATGACGTTTGCATATAATAAGGTACAGTATATGACCAAAACATCAGTGCAATATCGGACACCATCCGTGAGAACAGCACAGTTATATCGTTAACAGATTCATTCATGTCAAGCAGTGCGTGCAGGGCCGGCGAGCGCTCCAAATATCCTTTGCTCACTCAGTTATGTTACAGAAATGTATTTTCTTGTGATAACGGGATTTCGTTGAGACATATTTTCCTTACGCTTGCTTGTATATTTTTTGCTTGTTAGTTTAATTACTGTTGATTTTAAAGGCAATAAATCTGTTTGTATAAAACTTGTAGTAACGGTGCTTACAAGAGCGACTAAATTTTGGCTGATGCGCCGAAATTTTTAAAGTTAGGAGCCCCGGTGCTACTCAGCAAAAAGCTTAATTTCGAGCCCTGCTATAATTATGTCTACAACAGAGCGTTCTTTAGAGGGTCTATGGTCCTGTTGTGGTTCAGGTTCAGACTAGGCTTTACATGCTTCTTGAGCTTTGATGGTGAGTTAAAAGGCATCCAGACGAAAATCGCAATGATTAGCTATCTGGCTAGACTTTCCCCAACGCCTACTGCAGTTACTATCAGGTTACTTGCACACACTGCAACCAGATGCAAACTCTCAAACAGTATGGGCCTCTAGCACAATACGTAACACTCAATGAGATCACCGACCACCTGGCAGGACTCAAAATTGGGGTTCGCCTGAAGATTCCGGTGCCACTCTAGGCCTACAGTGTTTCCCCCACCATTATATTAGGGGGGCTCCCCGCCCCCCCCCTTGAAGTCAAGTTAACTGTATTTTATACATCGCACCAGATCACAACTTCTTTTAATAAACAAGCTAAATAGCCGTATGTAATATCTTATTTACACAACGACATGTGATTTCGGTCTCTACATGGTCGCTCGATTACAAATTTCTGCTCTCTGAATCACCCACAGTGGAGTTCTACACAGCCACTCTCAGCTGTATGGGAATGAGACTGCGCGCCACGTCTGACAGGACCCAAAACGCACGTGCACTTCCGTATATTATGCATAAGCCACAGCAGCCAAAACTAAGGTAAATGATGGCCCAATCCCAATTCTATTTTTGTACCCTTCCCCCTTCCCACTGGCCTTTAAAAGACAGGGTGAAGGGGAAGGGCTTCAAAACGTACCCCTAAAGCTACGGTCACACTAGAGTTTGTGCGTGCGAAATTCTGTCGTGCAGAGCTGCGAAAAGGGGCGGGATTAAACAACATGATTAGACATTAAAAAAGCGAGCGATTGCTCCAGGTTTTAAATTTCTGTCCAAAGAGGGTCATGTTTTGATACTCGATTGGTCTCACGGAGTCAAGTGATGCGATTTCGCAGGTCAGAGTTCACCAAGCTTAAACTTTGCACCGCAGCAACCTGCGAAACTTGGCGCATGACCCTGCGTTTGCGGTCTGACGCATTCGCGTGCGTATGAGTGGAAGTCTATGGGAGAAAAAGCTTAGTGTGACCCCTTAGCTTAAGAATTGGGACAGCACTACAGCACCTGCTCTCGTCAACATATGTCATCGCGATCTCTTGCTTCATATGAGATTAGACGATTGCGACTGCTGTAGTTATTCCAGTCGAGTTATTTATTGGTATTTATCTTCAGGAAATCACTGAAGGCATATGTTATGTAACCATAACGGTCTAATGTGACAATAAGATCGTAGCACTGCGCATCTAACACAGTGGCCATATTCATCTATGTAAACACACCAAAAACAACATTAACATTAAAGCAGACACCGTAAAAAACCCATTTCCAGCCATTAGACTTATCTGGCAGGGTATTCGAGTGTCATCGAGTGACAGAATGCTGTGGGACTGCAATACAGGAGTCATGATTATGGACTATAGATTGCGAAATTAAGCGGTTTTTATGTTAGCGGGGTTTTTTTAAAGCGTGGCGGTAAAACACGTACGCCGTTATGAATGCATTAAAACAAGTGTTTGTTTGTTGTAAAAAAAGTTGTAATAATGACAAAGAAAAATACAAATTTGTGGATCTTCTTACTTCCGGGTGTAACTGTCTGCCATCGTGGCTGGTGTATTCTGGGAAATTTTCGTACCCCTTGGTTTCGAGTGTGGTCCTGAAAAATCTTTATTCGACGGGCTATTCACCCCTTCCCCTTAGCCCTACGCCTTCAAGCTAAAGAGAATTGGGACACCCCTCCCCTTGACGTGGACGCGCAAAACGAGGGGAGGAAGGGGCAAGGGGAAGGGCTAAGGGGTGGAATTGGGATTGGGCCGATGTGTGGGAGCGTAATGCGCTCGGTCGCAGCAGCTAAAATATATACAGATGCGATGGGACCTCTGTGTAGTTTATTAGCGCGACCCGCGCGAGTGATGCATACTTTGCTGCAAGTGCAGCCATTGTGTCTCCAGGGTTTTGAGCTGCTGTGGCGCGTTCTCCCCCATCTAGCGTCTCATCCAACCAGACCTCTCCCAGAAGCTCCGCGAGTCTCCTGCAAATTTATACCGGCCCCGTGATCCCCTAAAATGAGTTATAATACTCGGAAATCATGGCGACGAGAGTAAACGAGCAAGACAACAGATCGCGAGAGGCACAGTAATGTTCTAAGCATTACATTACAATCTTCGGTTAAATGAACACAGCAGTAAAGATATCGCGAGTGCGAATCCCTCTATCTACGAGTGATCTGCTGTCATTAGTTGGGGACCAGCTAAATATTTGAATGGTCCTGCATGTATTTAGGCCTTTTTACATATATGACAACTGTAAGTTCTGTTTTGACAAGATTGCAAGTTCACTAAAAGCTGGCTGGAACTATTAGATGAATAAAACTTTTTTTACATGAATATTTAACTATATAGATTTTTGTTATACACTCATTGCTATAAACAGTAGTTTATAGACCTCTTTCCTTTTAGTAAAGAAGTTTTAGATTCATAGGAGTGCATTTTAATTGCTATGCATCAAACGTACGCTCCATACGTGTCCTTGGTTGAGTCATGTTGAATTCTTCTTTTGTCATTTGCAGTGTTTGCAAATTGCATTGTAATTTTTCATAACAATTTTTATATCTGTGTCATATTATTTTCTGTGGCGGTTCATTCTGCTGTGGTGACCCCTGATAACTAGGGGACTAAGCCAGAGTAAAATTAGCGGATGAATTATTTTTTGTAAAGCTGCTTTCTGGCTGTGACACGTTCACCCCTGGGGCCTCATGTATCAACGTTCATGTATCAAGGTTTCACGCTCACGTTTGGATTGACTAACGATGAAATGAACGTGGGTATGTGCGCTGGTCTACGCCAACTTCATGCCTGGCGTACGTGCATTTCTTGTCTGTGTCTGTTTTGTTTCCATTGGCGACTCCTAGAGGCAGTTGTGTTAAATTGCACACCACAAAGTGCCTGAGCCGTGCAATGGCAGCTGTACGAGACGGGTTCATCCGCATGTCTAGCAGGTATATAAGGTTTCCATACCATGCAGTTGAGCAGCCAAACATTAAAGCACAATTTGCTGCGGTCGCCGGTTTGCCCGATGTAATCGGAGCGATCTACAGCACACACATTGCTATAAAGGCGCCATATGAAGACGAATTTGCATACATGAATCCGAAACATTACCATTCAATAAATGTGCAAATAAAATATAGTGCACAGACTTATTAATGATTCCTACTTGTCTTCCTCGTGATGAAGAGTAGGCAAAATCGGATATGTAGCAGGGGAAAAAAGAAGAATGAGCTCATCAGACGGCGGATTCGGTTCATGCTCGAACGTGTCAAAACATGTTGCCATGCGTTTTTACGAGCTACGCCACTCACGCTGTTAAAGACACCACAACATTTTACACCTTTACATCGCACTATTTCTTTTTTTAATCCACTCAGTGCGATGTTCAGACCCCACTGTGTTAACCGCATCAGCTAAACTCTCCCACTCTATTTTTTCTTTCGTTATTAATTGCGGAGGACAAACTTGCAAATAACACAGTTTTGCTCCGGTTTCTCTCTTTTTGCTTGCTTTTGCCATTGCTTTTTCGTTGGGTTTTGCCAAAATAGAGTCATTAGCATATTGATACAGGGGAGGAGGCGGGGAAGGGGTTTTGCGCTCGTGCGCTCAGTTTCACGTTCATTCGGATGTACAAAGAGAATATGCGTGTGATTCGGCGTGCGCAGTGTTTCATACATCTGAATTTTTTTACTGCGTACGCACATTTACAGCTTGTTTCAACGCAATGTTTTAGTATGATTTCAGCGCAAGTCTTCGTACATGAGGCCCCTGGTTATTAGATGGTTATAAGAGACTTGTTTAAGGTATTATATGCAGCATCCTTTATTTTTTCTCTTTGGTAAGGCTAGATCTTCTCTTAAGGTTCATACTTAGAGGCAGATGTGCTCAATGCATTATCAAGCTTGAAGCATTAGACTCGGTGATCAGTATTAGCCGATCACCATGACAAGAAATCGGTACTCGATATCAGCTGCAAAAATCCTGATCGCAGCATCCCTAGCTTTGACCCAACTTGGCTTTCAGAGCAGCAATACTCCCCCTGGCTGCAAAAGGCTGCATCTTGGTAAGTCAGTATATACACTCTTAGGAAAAAGAAGTATACTTAAGTAAAGGTCAAGTATAAAAGTATGCTTTATTTAGTAAGTAATTAAGCCCGAGATACACTGCAGTGACAAAAGCTGCACATTTTGTGGATAAAAAATAAATAACAAATATAAAAATAAATGTTAATTTTTAGCTTGTACAATTGTACACACTGAAATAATTGTTGTTTTTTTACTTCTGTCGTTAAAAGAAACAAATTAGCACCATGACTCTTTGTGTCGGTGTCAGTCTGAACTGTTACGCCGCACCACGCCGAAACCCCCCCACCCCCCCAAAACTGTAAACCTGGGGAAAACACTGGCCGATAAAGTGAGGTTGCCAATCTCAGTCAGGCGGGCACACGTGTGGAATCATGACAGGGTAATAAACCAAGGTTGACCGAATGCCAGTGGACACGGTAGATGCTACTTGGAGTACGATGTAGCTGATGCCTCACTGCGGTTCGCAACCCGAGTTACAGGGCCAAGATATCTGACGTGTCCTCCAGCAGGGGTCAGTTATGTCAGACAGATGAACCCAATCTTTTGATTTGCAAAATGGACAACCTGTATCATTAATCACACAAACACAAGGCTATAAAAGTCTAAGATAAAGGCAGTGCTGGTAAAATCTACTATTTTGGGCCAACCAATCTAAGTAAAAACCATTAGTATGCTTAGTATCTGATTGCTTACAAAGCTTCTATCAGTTTATGAATCTTAATGATCAATAATAACCAGTTATTATTAAGTATGAATACTCAGAACCAGAGATGTATAAAGTACTACAGACGCAGACTAAAGTAAAAGTACAAGTGCTCTATCAAAAAAGTGACTTGAGTAGAAGTTGAAGTGCTCTTTAAGCACCATACTTAAGTGGAAGTATTAACACTTTTTGTACTGAAGTATTTAAACTACTTTATTGTACTCAAGTGGTTTATTTCAAAGTTTACTACTCAAGTACTGAAAGTAAAAGTACAAGTATTGTGGAATGTAGTTATTAAAGAAAGCAGTCAAAAGACATCATATTGTTCTGGTAATTTTAAATATCTTTTTTGGAAGCACGTGATTAAGCAGAACGAAAAGAAACACGGCTTACGGTACTGTTTTTCTCTCGCGCTTGAATCACAGATCTGACAGATTGTAACAGCTTTAACACACACCTTTCAGAGTTGTGTGTCACAAAAACACTCTGTAATCCACTCAAAACGCCATTGAAACCCATTTTCGGATCGCAAATTACCAGTTGTAAACGCTGTCAGCGGAAGTTCTAAACATTCCACCGGAAGACGCTGGTCGCTATGGCGCCCTCCATGCAGCAGCCAAGACAAAGGTCTATAATTGTAACGAGTAGGGGTGTGGATCTACACTGGTCTCACGGTTGGGTTCGGTAACGATTATCATGCCATCCATTCGATTCAATTCCATATCTCGGTGCATTGACAATGCTTTCCATACATAATTTGATTTTTTTCTTCACAGCACAAGAATTTTTGTTTATTCAAATCTATAAATATATTTCTATATTAGCAGTAAGATATATGAATTGTACCCTTAAGTTGACCTGCTCAAAGAAAACACTCATTTCTGAAAAGTGTCAAACAAAACTCCAACACATGCACAGAAGACATCATGAGCATTTGTAGCTAATAAACAAATGTAAATATCATCCCGCTTCCCCGAGGTCTTACACCTCTGGGATTGGTTATTGTTTTCACCTGCTCAACAGAAAGGGCTGCGATCGGCTTTAGAAAAGAAAGCGCCGTTCACCGATGGCGGGAAGAACAGCTGCGGTTACAGTCTGTATGCGCATAATACGCGATTATCACAGGTAATCCGTAATAGACACAGTGGAGAATACATACTCCACAGGCACACTCGTGTCCTGATCCACAAGTATCGCTTTAACAGCCAAGAGGAGAGGAAAAGTTGCCTCACAAACAGGTCAGCGGGTCAAAGCGGACTCTGTAATTATTTATTTATTTAGAAAGAGAATTACAACTACCTCTTGTGAAGTAGATGAATAGTTTAGAAGTTTTAGGAAACTTGTTCAAGTAAAGCTTGTAGCAAGGCTCCATCGTTAAATTGACCTTTTCTGTGCGGCAAAACAAAAGACAATCCAACGTGGTTAAAGCGTGACTTATTGACTAGTCATATACATATATACATTACTAGGCTGACAGGGTCATCAGCTAGGGGAAATGTGCAGGCCAGACGTTGGTCCTTTTAAAAACCACTACGGGCCAGACACTGTGATGTTGAACTAGGGAGCCTATATGATAGTTGATTTCTACGTAATGGCCTCAAGGCTTTAGTCACGTGCAAGGCTGTGCAGGTTATCAATCAATTATTTAGATCACCTCGGTGGTTCTCAGTAGTGTGGTCCCTGAGCAGGTCAAAGTAAAGAAAATAACAGAAGAAAATAAAATTATAATAATCAATAAAGAGAAAAAAGAAAAAGGGGCAGAGAGAGAGAGAGAGAGAATAGCAAAACCTACGCAGGGCTCGAAATTGCCACCATTTTGGTCGCATATGCGGCCGAAATGTTATCTATGCGACCTCAAAATATATTTGGGAGCATTTTTGCGAGTGCATAAAATTGTTGTGTGCGACCAGTTTTTACTGCAAAATGTTCACCACATGCGCCGATTTGGGAGACATTCACGCAGAATGCATCTTTGCTCTTGAAATGCGAAACGCAGCGCTCAGGAATGGTTTCAAAAAGTTGTCATGTCAACTTGCTGCAGTAAACAAAGCCAAGTCCGTCATGCTTGCCCCGCCTTCGCGCTCTTCTTATTGGCCCACTGCTCTGGCCCGGAAATATCAGCTGTCAATCACTCAGTCAATGCCTTCTGGCTTGGGATGACAGAGAGAGCTACTACCGCGAAAAACTGTAAAGCGCTGAAGATGAGAATGACGATAACACTGACAGATTTTGATTTAGAAACCATGGCATCTAAAGTTACAAATAATGACACTTGATCTTAGTAGTGATCATGTGCTGAATGTTAATCCACCATCTACATTTTTCGAAGAGTGAATAAAAGACTTCCGTATGAAAAGTCTGTGGGATGGAATTTTCAGGTAACTGTTTGCCACATTTAGCACAAGAGGTTCTGTTTAATCCTTCATATAATCGCTAGATGCTGTCCGCTGTGCAAGTGTCAGCTATATGTAAAATGTAACACCACGTACACCATCGCAAACGGGCTTGCGCCGAGAAAACTAATCGCTACTCATGAAGACCGGTATGGCTATTAACATGACGTTTGCATATAATAAGGTACAGTATATGACCAAAACATCAGTGCAATATCGGACACCATCCGTGAGAACAGCACAGTTATATCGTTAACAGATTCATTCATGTCAAGCAGTGCGTGCAGGGCCGGCGAGCGCTCCAAATATCCTTTGCTCACTCAGTTATGTTACAGAAATGTATTTTCTTGTGATAACGGGATTTCGTTGAGACATATTTTCCTTACGCTTGCTTGTATATTTTTTGCTTGTTAGTTTAATTACTGTTGATTTTAAAGGCAATAAATCTGTTTGTATAAAACTTGTAGTAACGGTGCTTACAAGAGCGACTAAATTTTGGCTGATGCGCCGAAATTTTTAAAGTTAGGAGCCCCGGTGCTACTCAGCAAAAAGCTTAATTTCGAGCCCTGCTATAATTATGTCTACAACAGAGCGTTCTTTAGAGGGTCTATGGTCCTGTTGTGGTTCAGGTTCAGACTAGGCTTTACATGCTTCTTGAGCTTTGATGGTGAGTTAAAAGGCATCCAGACGAAAATCGCAATGATTAGCTATCTGGCTAGACTTTCCCCAACGCCTACTGCAGTTACTATCAGGTTACTTGCACACACTGCAACCAGATGCAAACTCTCAAACAGTATGGGCCTCTAGCACAATACGTAACACTCAATGAGATCACCGACCACCTGGCAGGACTCAAAATTGGGGTTCGCCTGAAGATTCCGGTGCCACTCTAGGCCTACAGTGTTTCCCCCACCATTATATTAGGGGGGCTCCCCGCCCCCCCCCTTGAAGTCAAGTTAACTGTATTTTATACATCGCACCAGATCACAACTTCTTTTAATAAACAAGCTAAATAGCCGTATGTAATATCTTATTTACACAACGACATGTGATTTCGGTCTCTACATGGTCGCTCGATTACAAATTTCTGCTCTCTGAATCACCCACAGTGGAGTTCTACACAGCCACTCTCAGCTGTATGGGAATGAGACTGCGCGCCACGTCTGACAGGACCCAAAACGCACGTGCACTTCCGTATATTATGCATAAGCCACAGCAGCCAAAACTAAGGTAAATGATGGCCCAATCCCAATTCTATTTTTGTACCCTTCCCCCTTCCCACTGGCCTTTAAAAGACAGGGTGAAGGGGAAGGGCTTCAAAACGTACCCCTAAAGCTACGGTCACACTAGAGTTTGTGCGTGCGAAATTCTGTCGTGCAGAGCTGCGAAAAGGGGCGGGATTAAACAACATGATTAGACATTAAAAAAGCGAGCGATTGCTCCAGGTTTTAAATTTCTGTCCAAAGAGGGTCATGTTTTGATACTCGATTGGTCTCACGGAGTCAAGTGATGCGATTTCGCAGGTCAGAGTTCACCAAGCTTAAACTTTGCACCGCAGCAACCTGCGAAACTTGGCGCATGACCCTGCGTTTGCGGTCTGACGCATTCGCGTGCGTATGAGTGGAAGTCTATGGGAGAAAAAGCTTAGTGTGACCCCTTAGCTTAAGAATTGGGACAGCACTACAGCACCTGCTCTCGTCAACATATGTCATCGCGATCTCTTGCTTCATATGAGATTAGACGATTGCGACTGCTGTAGTTATTCCAGTCGAGTTATTTATTGGTATTTATCTTCAGGAAATCACTGAAGGCATATGTTATGTAACCATAACGGTCTAATGTGACAATAAGATCGTAGCACTGCGCATCTAACACAGTGGCCATATTCATCTATGTAAACACACCAAAAACAACATTAACATTAAAGCAGACACCGTAAAAAACCCATTTCCAGCCATTAGACTTATCTGGCAGGGTATTCGAGTGTCATCGAGTGACAGAATGCTGTGGGACTGCAATACAGGAGTCATGATTATGGACTATAGATTGCGAAATTAAGCGGTTTTTATGTTAGCGGGGTTTTTTTAAAGCGTGGCGGTAAAACACGTACGCCGTTATGAATGCATTAAAACAAGTGTTTGTTTGTTGTAAAAAAAGTTGTAATAATGACAAAGAAAAATACAAATTTGTGGATCTTCTTACTTCCGGGTGTAACTGTCTGCCATCGTGGCTGGTGTATTCTGGGAAATTTTCGTACCCCTTGGTTTCGAGTGTGGTCCTGAAAAATCTTTATTCGACGGGCTATTCACCCCTTCCCCTTAGCCCTACGCCTTCAAGCTAAAGAGAATTGGGACACCCCTCCCCTTGACGTGGACGCGCAAAACGAGGGGAGGAAGGGGCAAGGGGAAGGGCTAAGGGGTGGAATTGGGATTGGGCCGATGTGTGGGAGCGTAATGCGCTCGGTCGCAGCAGCTAAAATATATACAGATGCGATGGGACCTCTGTGTAGTTTATTAGCGCGACCCGCGCGAGTGATGCATACTTTGCTGCAAGTGCAGCCATTGTGTCTCCAGGGTTTTGAGCTGCTGTGGCGCGTTCTCCCCCATCTAGCGTCTCATCCAACCAGACCTCTCCCAGAAGCTCCGCGAGTCTCCTGCAAATTTATACCGGCCCCGTGATCCCCTAAAATGAGTTATAATACTCGGAAATCATGGCGACGAGAGTAAACGAGCAAGACAACAGATCGCGAGAGGCACAGTAATGTTCTAAGCATTACATTACAATCTTCGGTTAAATGAACACAGCAGTAAAGATATCGCGAGTGCGAATCCCTCTATCTACGAGTGATCTGCTGTCATTAGTTGGGGACCAGCTAAATATTTGAATGGTCCTGCATGTATTTAGGCCTTTTTACATATATGACAACTGTAAGTTCTGTTTTGACAAGATTGCAAGTTCACTAAAAGCTGGCTGGAACTATTAGATGAATAAAACTTTTTTTACATGAATATTTAACTATATAGATTTTTGTTATACACTCATTGCTATAAACAGTAGTTTATAGACCTCTTTCCTTTTAGTAAAGAAGTTTTAGATTCATAGGAGTGCATTTTAATTGCTATGCATCAAACGTACGCTCCATACGTGTCCTTGGTTGAGTCATGTTGAATTCTTCTTTTGTCATTTGCAGTGTTTGCAAATTGCATTGTAATTTTTCATAACAATTTTTATATCTGTGTCATATTATTTTCTGTGGCGGTTCATTCTGCTGTGGTGACCCCTGATAACTAGGGGACTAAGCCAGAGTAAAATTAGCGGATGAATTATTTTTTGTAAAGCTGCTTTCTGGCTGTGACACGTTCACCCCTGGGGCCTCATGTATCAACGTTCATGTATCAAGGTTTCACGCTCACGTTTGGATTGACTAACGATGAAATGAACGTGGGTATGTGCGCTGGTCTACGCCAACTTCATGCCTGGCGTACGTGCATTTCTTGTCTGTGTCTGTTTTGTTTCCATTGGCGACTCCTAGAGGCAGTTGTGTTAAATTGCACACCACAAAGTGCCTGAGCCGTGCAATGGCAGCTGTACGAGACGGGTTCATCCGCATGTCTAGCAGGTATATAAGGTTTCCATACCATGCAGTTGAGCAGCCAAACATTAAAGCACAATTTGCTGCGGTCGCCGGTTTGCCCGATGTAATCGGAGCGATCTACAGCACACACATTGCTATAAAGGCGCCATATGAAGACGAATTTGCATACATGAATCCGAAACATTACCATTCAATAAATGTGCAAATAAAATATAGTGCACAGACTTATTAATGATTCCTACTTGTCTTCCTCGTGATGAAGAGTAGGCAAAATCGGATATGTAGCAGGGGAAAAAAGAAGAATGAGCTCATCAGACGGCGGATTCGGTTCATGCTCGAACGTGTCAAAACATGTTGCCATGCGTTTTTACGAGCTACGCCACTCACGCTGTTAAAGACACCACAACATTTTACACCTTTACATCGCACTATTTCTTTTTTTAATCCACTCAGTGCGATGTTCAGACCCCACTGTGTTAACCGCATCAGCTAAACTCTCCCACTCTATTTTTTCTTTCGTTATTAATTGCGGAGGACAAACTTGCAAATAACACAGTTTTGCTCCGGTTTCTCTCTTTTTGCTTGCTTTTGCCATTGCTTTTTCGTTGGGTTTTGCCAAAATAGAGTCATTAGCATATTGATACAGGGGAGGAGGCGGGGAAGGGGTTTTGCGCTCGTGCGCTCAGTTTCACGTTCATTCGGATGTACAAAGAGAATATGCGTGTGATTCGGCGTGCGCAGTGTTTCATACATCTGAATTTTTTTACTGCGTACGCACATTTACAGCTTGTTTCAACGCAATGTTTTAGTATGATTTCAGCGCAAGTCTTCGTACATGAGGCCCCTGGTTATTAGATGGTTATAAGAGACTTGTTTAAGGTATTATATGCAGCATCCTTTATTTTTTCTCTTTGGTAAGGCTAGATCTTCTCTTAAGGTTCATACTTAGAGGCAGATGTGCTCAATGCATTATCAAGCTTGAAGCATTAGACTCGGTGATCAGTATTAGCCGATCACCATGACAAGAAATCGGTACTCGATATCAGCTGCAAAAATCCTGATCGCAGCATCCCTAGCTTTGACCCAACTTGGCTTTCAGAGCAGCAATACTCCCCCTGGCTGCAAAAGGCTGCATCTTGGTAAGTCAGTATATACACTCTTAGGAAAAAGAAGTATACTTAAGTAAAGGTCAAGTATAAAAGTATGCTTTATTTAGTAAGTAATTAAGCCCGAGATACACTGCAGTGACAAAAGCTGCACATTTTGTGGATAAAAAATAAATAACAAATATAAAAATAAATGTTAATTTTTAGCTTGTACAATTGTACACACTGAAATAATTGTTGTTTTTTTACTTCTGTCGTTAAAAGAAACAAATTAGCACCATGACTCTTTGTGTCGGTGTCAGTCTGAACTGTTACGCCGCACCACGCCGAAACCCCCCCACCCCCCCAAAACTGTAAACCTGGGGAAAACACTGGCCGATAAAGTGAGGTTGCCAATCTCAGTCAGGCGGGCACACGTGTGGAATCATGACAGGGTAATAAACCAAGGTTGACCGAATGCCAGTGGACACGGTAGATGCTACTTGGAGTACGATGTAGCTGATGCCTCACTGCGGTTCGCAACCCGAGTTACAGGGCCAAGATATCTGACGTGTCCTCCAGCAGGGGTCAGTTATGTCAGACAGATGAACCCAATCTTTTGATTTGCAAAATGGACAACCTGTATCATTAATCACACAAACACAAGGCTATAAAAGTCTAAGATAAAGGCAGTGCTGGTAAAATCTACTATTTTGGGCCAACCAATCTAAGTAAAAACCATTAGTATGCTTAGTATCTGATTGCTTACAAAGCTTCTATCAGTTTATGAATCTTAATGATCAATAATAACCAGTTATTATTAAGTATGAATACTCAGAACCAGAGATGTATAAAGTACTACAGACGCAGACTAAAGTAAAAGTACAAGTGCTCTATCAAAAAAGTGACTTGAGTAGAAGTTGAAGTGCTCTTTAAGCACCATACTTAAGTGGAAGTATTAACACTTTTTGTACTGAAGTATTTAAACTACTTTATTGTACTCAAGTGGTTTATTTCAAAGTTTACTACTCAAGTACTGAAAGTAAAAGTACAAGTATTGTGGAATGTAGTTATTAAAGAAAGCAGTCAAAAGACATCATATTGTTCTGGTAATTTTAAATATCTTTTTTGGAAGCACGTGATTAAGCAGAACGAAAAGAAACACGGCTTACGGTACTGTTTTTCTCTCGCGCTTGAATCACAGATCTGACAGATTGTAACAGCTTTAACACACACCTTTCAGAGTTGTGTGTCACAAAAACACTCTGTAATCCACTCAAAACGCCATTGAAACCCATTTTCGGATCGCAAATTACCAGTTGTAAACGCTGTCAGCGGAAGTTCTAAACATTCCACCGGAAGACGCTGGTCGCTATGGCGCCCTCCATGCAGCAGCCAAGACAAAGGTCTATAATTGTAACGAGTAGGGGTGTGGATCTACACTGGTCTCACGGTTGGGTTCGGTAACGATTATCATGCCATCCATTCGATTCAATTCCATATCTCGGTGCATTGACAATGCTTTCCATACATAATTAGATTTTTTTCTTCACAGCACAAGAATTTTTGTTTATTCAAATCTATAAATATATTTCTATATTAGCAGTAAGATATATGAATTGTACCCTTAAGTTGACCTGCTCAAAGAAAACACTCATTTCTGAAAAGTGTCAAACAAAACTCCAACACATGCACAGAAGACATCATGAGCATTTGTAGCTAATAAACTAATGTAAATATCATCCCGCTTCCCCGAGGTCTTACACCTCTGGGATTGGTTATTGTTTTCACCTGCTCAACAGAAAGGGCTGCGATCGGCTTTAGAAAAGAAAGCGCCGTTCACCGATGGCGGGAAGAACAGCTGCGGTTACAGTCTGTATGCGCATAATACGCGATTATCACAGGTAATCCGTAATAGACACAGTGGAGAATACATATTCCACAGGCACACTCGTGTCTTGATCCACAAGTATCGCTTTAACAGCCAAGAGGAGAGGAAAAGTTGCCTCACAAACAGGTCAGCGGGTCAAAGCGGACTCTGTAATTATTTATTTATTTAGAAAGAGAATTACAACTACCTCTTGTGAAGTAGATGAATAGTTTAGAAGTTTTAGGAAACTTGTTCAAGTAAAGCTTGTAGCAAGGCTCCATCGTTAAACTGACCTTTTCTGTGCGGCAGAACAAAAGACAATCCAACGTGGTTAAAGCGTGACTTATTGACTAGTCATATACATATATACATTACTAGGCTGACAGGGTCATCAGCTAGGGGAAATGTGCAGGCCAGACGTTGGTCCTTTTAAAAACCACTACGGGCCAGACACTGTGATGTTGAACTAGGGAGCCTATATGATAGTTGATTTCTACGTAATGGCCTCAAGGCTTTAGTCACGTGCAAGGCTGTGCAGGTTATCAATCAATTATTTAGATCACCTCGGTGGTTCTCAGTAGTGTGGTCCCTGAGCAGGTCAAAGTAAAGAAAATAACAGAAGAAAATAAAATTATAATAATCAATAAAGAGAAAAAAGAAAAAGGGGCAGAGAGAGAGAGAGAGAGAGAGAGAATAGCAAAACCTACGCAGGGCTCGAAATTGCCACCATTTTGGTCGCATATGCGGCCGAAATGTTATCTATGCGACCTCAAAATATATTTGGGAGCATTTTTGCGAGTGCATAAAATTGTTGTGTGCGACCAGTTTTTACTGCAAAATGTTCACCACATGCGCCGATTTGGGAGACATTCACGCAGAATGCATCTTTGCTCTTGAAATGCGAAACGCAGCGCTCAGGAATGGTTTCAAAAAGTTGTCATGTCAACTTGCTGCAGTAAACAAAGCCAAGTCCGTCATGCTTGCCCCGCCTTCGCGCTCTTCTTATTGGCCCACTGCTCTAGCCCTGAAATATCAGCTGTCAATCACTCAGTCAATGCCTTCTGGCTTGGGATGACAGAGAGAGCTACTACCGCGAAAAACTGTAAAGCGCTGAAGATGAGAATGACGATAACACTGACAGATTTTGATTTAGAAACCATGGCATCTAAAGTTACAAATAATGACACTTGATCTTAGTAGTGATCATGTGCTGAATGTTAATCCACCATCTACATTTTTCGAAGAGTGAATAAAAGACTTCCGTATGAAAAGTCTGTGGGATGGAATTTTCAGGTAACTGTTTGCCACATTTAGCACAAGAGGTTCTGTTTAATCCTTCATATAATCGCTAGATGCTGTCCGCTGTGCAAGTGTCAGCTATATGTAAAATGTAACACCACGTACACCATCGCAAACGGGCTTGCGCCGAGAAAACTAATCGCTACTCATGAAGACCGGTATGGCTATTAACATGACGTTTGCATATAATAAGGTACAGTATATGACCAAAACATCAGTGCAATATCGGACACCATCCGTGAGAACAGCACAGTTATATCGTTAACAGATTCATTCATGTCAAGCAGTGCGTGCAGGGCCGGCGAGCGCTCCAAATATCCTTTGCTCACTCAGTTATGTTACAGAAATGTATTTTCTTGTGATAACGGGATTTCGTTGAGACATATTTTCCTTACGCTTGCTTGTATATTTTTTGCTTGTTAGTTTAATTACTGTTGATTTTAAAGGCAATAAATCTGTTTGTATAACACTTGTAGTAACGGTGCTTACAAGAGCGACTAAATTTTGGCTGATGCGCCGAAATTTTTAAAGTTAGGAGCCCCGGTGCTACTCAGCAAAAAGCTTAATTTCGAGCCCTGCTATAATTATGTCTACAACAGAGCGTTCTTTAGAGGGTCTATGGTCCTGTTGTGGTTCAGGTTCAGACTAGGCTTTACATGCTTCTTGAGCTTTGATGGTGAGTTAAAAGGCATCCAGACGAAAATCGCAATGATTAGCTATCTGGCTAGACTTTCCCCAACGCCTACTGCAGTTACTATCAGGTTACTTGCACACACTGCAACCAGATGCAAACTCTCAAACAGTATGGGCCTCTAGCACAATACGTAACACTCAATGAGATCACCGACCAATTGGCAGGACTCAAAATTGGGGTTCGCCTGAAGATTCCGGTGCCACTCTAGGCCTACAGTGTTTCCCCCACCATTATATTAGGGGGGCTCCCCGCCCCCCCCTTGAAGTCAAGTTAACTGTATTTTATACATCGCACCAGATCACAACTTCTTTTAATAAACAAGCTAAATAGCCGTATGTAATATCTTATTTACACAACGACATGTGATTTCGGTCTCTACATCGTCGCTCGATTACAAATTTCTGCTCTCTGAATCACCCACAGTGGAGTTCTACACAGCCACTCTCAGCTGTATGGGAATGAGACTGCGCGCCACGTCTGACAGGACCCAAAGCGCACGTGCACTTCCGTATATTATGCATAAGCCACAGCAGCCAAAACTAAGGTAAATGATGGCCCAATCCCAATTCTATTTTTGTACCCTTCCCCCTTCCCACTGGCCTTTAAAAGACAGGGTGAAGGGGAAGGGCTTCAAAACGTACCCCTAAAGCTACGGTCACACTAGAGTTTGTGCGTGCGAAATTCTGTCGTGCGGAGCTGAGAAAAGGGGCGGGATTAAACAACATGATTAGACATTAAAAAAGCGAGCGATTGCTCCAGGTTTTAAATTTCTGTCCAAAGAGGGTCATGTTTTGATACTCGATTGGTCTCACGGAGTCAAGTGATGCGATTTCGCAGGTCAGAGTTCACCAAGCTTAAACTTTGCACCGCAGCAACCTGCGAAACTTGGCGCATGACCCTGCGTTTGCGGTCTGACGCATTCGCGTGCGTATGAGTGGAAGTCTATGGGAGGAAAAGCTTAGTGTGACCCCTTAGCTTAAGAATTGGGACAGCACTACAGCACCTGCTCTCGTCAACATATGTCATCGCGATCTCTTGCTTCATATGAGATTAGACGATTGCGACTGCTGTAGTTATTCCAGTCGAGTTATTTATTGGTATTTATCTTCAGGAAATCACTGAAGGCATATGTTATGTAACCATAACGGTCTAATGTGACAATAAGATCGTAGCACTGCGCATCTAACACAGTGGCCATATTCATCTATGTAAACACACCAAAAACAACATTAACATTAAAGCAGACACCGTAAAAAACCCATTTCCAGCCATTAGACTTATCTGGCAGGGTATTCGAGTGTCATCGAGTGACAGAATGCTGTGGGACTGCAATACAGGAGTCATGATTATGGACTATAGATTGCGAAATTAAGCGGTTTTTATGTTAGCGGGGTTTTTTTAAAGCGTGGCGGTAAAACACGTACGCCGTTATGAATGCATTAAAACAAGTGTTTGTTTGTTGTAAAAAAAGTTGTAATAATGACAAAGAAAAATACAAATTTGTGGATCTTCTTACTTCCGGGTGTAACTGTCTGCCATCGTGGCTGGTGTATTCTGGGAAATTTTCGTACCCCTTGGTTTCGAGTGTGGTCCTGAAAAATCTTTATTCGACGGGCTATTCACCCCTTCCCCTTAGCCCTACGCCTTCAAGCTAAAGAGAATTGGGACACCCCTCCCCTTGACGTGGACGCGCAAAACGAGGGGAGGAAGGGGCAAGGGGAAGGGCTAAGGGGTGGAATTGGGATTGGGCCGATGTGTGGGAGCGTAATGCGCTCGGTCGCAGCAGCTAAAATATATACAGATGCGATGGGACCTCTGTGTAGTTTATTAGCGCGACCCGCGCGAGTGATGCATACTTTGCTGCAAGTGCAGCCATTGTGTCTCCAGGGTTTTGAGCTGCTGTGGCGCGTTCTCCCCCATCTAGCGTCTCATCCAACCAGACCTCTCCCAGAAGCTCCGCGAGTCTCCTGCAAATTTATACCGGCCCCGTGATCCCCTAAAATGAGTTATAATACTCGGAAATCATGGCGACGAGAGTAAACGAGCAAGACAACAGATCGCGAGAGGCACAGTAATGTTCTAAGCATTACATTACAATCTTCGGTTAAATGAACACAGCAGTAAAGATATCGCGAGTGCGAATCCCTCTATCTACGAGTGATCTGCTGTCATTAGTTGGGGACCAGCTAAATATTTGAATGGTCCTGCATGTATTTAGGCCTTTTTACATATATGACAACTGTAAGTTCTGTTTTGACAAGATTGCAAGTTCACTAAAAGCTGGCTGGAACTATTAGATGAATAAAACTTTTTTTACATGAATATTTAACTATATAGATTTTTGTTATACACTCATTGCTATAAACAGTAGTTTATAGACCTCTTTCCTTTTAGTAAAGAAGTTTTAGATTCATAGGAGTGCATTTTAATTGCTATGCATCAAACGTACGCTCCATACGTGTCCTTGGTTGAGTCATGTTGAATTCTTCTTTTGTCATTTGCAGTGTTTGCAAATTGCATTGTAATTTTTCATAACAATTTTTATATCTGTGTCATATTATTTTCTGTGGCGGTTCATTCTGCTGTGGTGACCCCTGATAACTAGGGGACTAAGCCAGAGTAAAATTAGCGGATGAATTATTTTTTGTAAAGCTGCTTTCTGGCTGTGACACGTTCACCCCTGGGGCCTCATGTATCAACGTTCATGTATCAAGGTTTCACGCTCACGTTTGGATTGACTAACGATGAAATGAACGTGGGTATGTGCGCTGGTCTACGCCAACTTCATGCCTGGCGTACGTGCATTTCTTGTCTGTGTCTGTTTTGTTTCCATTGGCGACTCCTAGAGGCAGTTGTGTTAAATTGCACACCACAAAGTGCCTGAGCCGTGCAATGGCAGCTGTACGAGACGGGTTCATCCGCATGTCTAGCAGGTATATAAGGTTTCCATACCATGCAGTTGAGCAGCCAAACATTAAAGCACAATTTGCTGCGGTCGCCGGTTTGCCCGATGTAATCGGAGCGATCTACAGCACACACATTGCTATAAAGGCGCCATATGAAGACGAATTTGCATACATGAATCCGAAACATTACCATTCAATAAATGTGCAAATAAAATATAGTGCACAGACTTATTAATGATTCCTACTTGTCTTCCTCGTGATGAAGAGTAGGCAAAATCGGATATGTAGCAGGGGAAAAAAGAAGAATGAGCTCATCAGACGGCGGATTCGGTTCATGCTCGAACGTGTCAAAACATGTTGCCAGGCGTTTTTACGAGCTACGCCACTCACGCTGTTAAAGACACCACAACATTTTACACCTTTACATCGCACTATTTCTTTTTTTAATCCACTCAGTGCGATGTTCAGACCCCACTGTGTTAACCGCATCAGCTAAACTCTCCCACTCTATTTTTTCTTTCGTTATTAATTGCGGAGGACAAACTTGCAAATAACACAGTTTTGCTCCGGTTTCTCTCTTTTTGCTTGCTTTTGCCATTGCTTTTTCGTTGGGTTTTGCCAAAATAGAGTCATTAGCATATTGATACAGGGGAGGAGGCGGGGAAGGGGTTTTGCGCTCGTGCGCTCAGTTTCACGTTCATTCGGATGTACAAAGAGAATATGCGTGTGATTCGGCGTGCGCAGTGTTTCATACATCTGAATTTTTTTACTGCGTACGCACATTTACAGCTTGTTTCAACGCAATGTTTTAGTATGATTTCAGCGCAAGTCTTCGTACATGAGGCCCCTGGTTATTAGATGGTTATAAGAGACTTGTTTAAGGTATTATATGCAGCATCCTTTATTTTTTCTCTTTGGTAAGGCTAGATCTTCTCTTAAGGTTCATACTTAGAGGCAGATGTGCTCAATGCATTATCAAGCTTGAAGCATTAGACTCGGTGATCAGTATTAGCCGATCACCATGACAAGAAATCGGTACTCGATATCAGCATCTTGGTAAGTCAGTATATACACTCTTAGGAAAAAGAAGTATACTTAAGTAAAGGTCAAGTATAAAAGTATGCTTTATTTAGTAAGTAATTAAGCCCGAGATACACTGCAGTGACAAAAGCTGCACATTTTGTGGATAAAAAATAAATAACAAATATAAAAATAAATGTTAATTTTTAGCTTGTACAATTGTACACACTGAAATAATTGTTGTTTTTTTACTTCTGTCGTTAAAAGAAACAAATTAGCACCATGACTCTTTGTGTCGGTGTCAGTCTGAACTGTTACGCCGCACCACGCCGAAACCCCCCCACCCCCCCAAAACTGTAAACCTGGGGAAAACACTGGCCGATAAAGTGAGGTTGCCAATCTCAGTCAGGCGGGCACACGTGTGGAATCATGACAGGGTAATAAACCAAGGTTGACCGAATGCCAGTGGACACGGTAGATGCTACTTGGAGTACGATGTAGCTGATGCCTCACTGCGGTTCGCAACCCGAGTTACAGGGCCAAGATATCTGACGTGTCCTCCAGCAGGGGTCAGTTATGTCAGACAGATGAACCCAATCTTTTGATTTGCAAAATGGACAACCTGTATCATTAATCACACAAACACAAGGCTATAAAAGTCTAAGATAAAGGCAGTGCTGGTAAAATCTACTATTTTGGGCCAACCAATCTAAGTAAAAACCATTAGTATGCTTAGTATCTGATTGCTTACAAAGCTTCTATCAGTTTATGAATCTTAATGATCAATAATAACCAGTTATTATTAAGTATGAATACTCAGAACCAGAGATGTATAAAGTACTACAGACGCAGACTAAAGTAAAAGTACAAGTGCTCTATCAAAAAAGTGACTTGAGTAGAAGTTGAAGTGCTCTTTAAGCACCATACTTAAGTGGAAGTATTAACACTTTTTGTACTGAAGTATTTAAACTACTTTATTGTACTCAAGTGGTTTATTTCAAAGTTTACTACTCAAGTACTGAAAGTAAAAGTACAAGTATTGTGGAATGTAGTTATTAAAGAAAGCAGTCAAAAGACATCATATTGTTCTGGTAATTTTAAATATCTTTTTTGGAAGCACGTGATTAAGCAGAACGAAAAGAAACACGGCTTACGGTACTGTTTTTCTCTCGCGCTTGAATCACAGATCTGACAGATTGTAACAGCTTTAACACACACCTTTCAGAGTTGTGTGTCACAAAAACACTCTGTAATCCACTCAAAACGCCATTGAAACCCATTTTCGGATCGCAAATTACCAGTTGTAAACGCTGTCAGCGGAAGTTCTAAACATTCCACCGGAAGACGCTGGTCGCTATGGCGCCCTCCATGCAGCAGCCAAGACAAAGGTCTATAATTGTAACGAGTAGGGGTGTGGATCTACACTGGTCTCACGGTTGGGTTCGGTAACGATTATCATGCCATCCATTCGATTCAATTCCATATCTCGGTGCATTGACAATGCTTTCCATACATAATTAGATTTTTTTCTTCACAGCACAAGAATTTTTGTTTATTCAAATCTATAAATATATTTCTATATTAGCAGTAAGATATATGAATTGTACCCTTAAGTTGACCTGCTCAAAGAAAACACTCATTTCTGAAAAGTGTCAAACAAAACTCCAACACATGCACAGAAGACATCATGAGCATTTGTAGCTAATAAACTAATGTAAATATCATCCCGCTTCCCCGAGGTCTTACACCTCTGGGATTGGTTATTGTTTTCACCTGCTCAACAGAAAGGGCTGCGATCGGCTTTAGAAAAGAAAGCGCCGTTCACCGATGGCGGGAAGAACAGCTGCGGTTACAGTCTGTATGCGCATAATACGCGATTATCACAGGTAATCCGTAATAGACACAGTGGAGAATACATACTCCACAGGCACACTCGTGTCCTGATCCACAAGTATCGCTTTAACAGCCAAGAGGAGAGGAAAAGTTGCCTCACAAACAGGTCAGCGGGTCAAAGCGGACTCTGTAATTATTTATTTATTTAGAAAGAGAATTACAACTACCTCTTGTGAAGTAGATGAATAGTTTAGAAGTTTTAGGAAACTTGTTCAAGTAAAGCTTGTAGCAAGGCTCCATCGTTAAATTGACCTTTTCTGTGCGGCAAAACAAAAGACAATCCAACGTGGTTAAAGCGTGACTTATTGACTAGTCATATACATATATACATTACTAGGCTGACAGGGTCATCAGCTAGGGGAAATGTGCAGGCCAGACGTTGGTCCTTTTAAAAACCACTACGGGCCAGACACTGTGATGTTGAACTAGGGAGCCTATATGATAGTTGATTTCTACGTAATGGCCTCAAGGCTTTAGTCACGTGCAAGGCTGTGCAGGTTATCAATCAATTATTTAGATCACCTCGGTGGTTCTCAGTAGTGTGGTCCCTGAGCAGGTCAAAGTAAAGAAAATAACAGAAGAAAATAAAATTATAATAATCAATAAAGAGAAAAAAGAAAAAGGGGCAGAGAGAGAGAGAGAGAGAATAGCAAAACCTACGCAGGGCTCGAAATTGCCACCATTTTGGTCGCATATGCGGCCGAAATGTTATCTATGCGACCTCAAAATATATTTGGGAGCATTTTTGCGAGTGCATAAAATTGTTGTGTGCGACCAGTTTTTACTGCAAAATGTTCACCACATGCGCCGATTTGGGAGACATTCACGCAGAATGCATCTTTGCTCTTGAAATGCGAAACGCAGCGCTCAGGAATGGTTTCAAAAAGTTGTCATGTCAACTTGCTGCAGTAAACAAAGCCAAGTCCGTCATGCTTGCCCCGCCTTCGCGCTCTTCTTATTGGCCCACTGCTCTGGCCCGGAAATATCAGCTGTCAATCACTCAGTCAATGCCTTCTGGCTTGGGATGACAGAGAGAGCTACTACCGCGAAAAACTGTAAAGCGCTGAAGATGAGAATGACGATAACACTGACAGATTTTGATTTAGAAACCATGGCATCTAAAGTTACAAATAATGACACTTGATCTTAGTAGTGATCATGTGCTGAATGTTAATCCACCATCTACATTTTTCGAAGAGTGAATAAAAGACTTCCGTATGAAAAGTCTGTGGGATGGAATTTTCAGGTAACTGTTTGCCACATTTAGCACAAGAGGTTCTGTTTAATCCTTCATATAATCGCTAGATGCTGTCCGCTGTGCAAGTGTCAGCTATATGTAAAATGTAACACCACGTACACCATCGCAAACGGGCTTGCGCCGAGAAAACTAATCGCTACTCATGAAGACCGGTATGGCTATTAACATGACGTTTGCATATAATAAGGTACAGTATATGACCAAAACATCAGTGCAATATCGGACACCATCCGTGAGAACAGCACAGTTATATCGTTAACAGATTCATTCATGTCAAGCAGTGCGTGCAGGGCCGGCGAGCGCTCCAAATATCCTTTGCTCACTCAGTTATGTTACAGAAATGTATTTTCTTGTGATAACGGGATTTCGTTGAGACATATTTTCCTTACGCTTGCTTGTATATTTTTTGCTTGTTAGTTTAATTACTGTTGATTTTAAAGGCAATAAATCTGTTTGTATAACACTTGTAGTAACGGTGCTTACAAGAGCGACTAAATTTTGGCTGATGCGCCGAAATTTTTAAAGTTAGGAGCCCCGGTGCTACTCAGCAAAAAGCTTAATTTCGAGCCCTGCTATAATTATGTCTACAACAGAGCGTTCTTTAGAGGGTCTATGGTCCTGTTGTGGTTCAGGTTCAGACTAGGCTTTACATGCTTCTTGAGCTTTGATGGTGAGTTAAAAGGCATCCAGACGAAAATCGCAATGATTAGCTATCTGGCTAGACTTTCCCCAACGCCTACTGCAGTTACTATCAGGTTACTTGCACACACTGCAACCAGATGCAAACTCTCAAACAGTATGGGCCTCTAGCACAATACGTAACACTCAATGAGATCACCGACCAATTGGCAGGACTCAAAATTGGGGTTCGCCTGAAGATTCCGGTGCCACTCTAGGCCTACAGTGTTTCCCCCACCATTATATTAGGGGGGCTCCCCGCCCCCCCCTTGAAGTCAAGTTAACTGTATTTTATACATCGCACCAGATCACAACTTCTTTTAATAAACAAGCTAAATAGCCGTATGTAATATCTTATTTACACAACGACATGTGATTTCGGTCTCTACATCGTCGCTCGATTACAAATTTCTGCTCTCTGAATCACCCACAGTGGAGTTCTACACAGCCACTCTCAGCTGTATGGGAATGAGACTGCGCGCCACGTCTGACAGGACCCAAAGCGCACGTGCACTTCCGTATATTATGCATAAGCCACAGCAGCCAAAACTAAGGTAAATGATGGCCCAATCCCAATTCTATTTTTGTACCCTTCCCCCTTCCCACTGGCCTTTAAAAGACAGGGTGAAGGGGAAGGGCTTCAAAACGTACCCCTAAAGCTACGGTCACACTAGAGTTTGTGCGTGCGAAATTCTGTCGTGCGGAGCTGAGAAAAGGGGCGGGATTAAACAACATGATTAGACATTAAAAAAGCGAGCGATTGCTCCAGGTTTTAAATTTCTGTCCAAAGAGGGTCATGTTTTGATACTCGATTGGTCTCACGGAGTCAAGTGATGCGATTTCGCAGGTCAGAGTTCACCAAGCTTAAACTTTGCACCGCAGCAACCTGCGAAACTTGGCGCATGACCCTGCGTTTGCGGTCTGACGCATTCGCGTGCGTATGAGTGGAAGTCTATGGGAGGAAAAGCTTAGTGTGACCCCTTAGCTTAAGAATTGGGACAGCACTACAGCACCTGCTCTCGTCAACATATGTCATCGCGATCTCTTGCTTCATATGAGATTAGACGATTGCGACTGCTGTAGTTATTCCAGTCGAGTTATTTATTGGTATTTATCTTCAGGAAATCACTGAAGGCATATGTTATGTAACCATAACGGTCTAATGTGACAATAAGATCGTAGCACTGCGCATCTAACACAGTGGCCATATTCATCTATGTAAACACACCAAAAACAACATTAACATTAAAGCAGACACCGTAAAAAACCCATTTCCAGCCATTAGACTTATCTGGCAGGGTATTCGAGTGTCATCGAGTGACAGAATGCTGTGGGACTGCAATACAGGAGTCATGATTATGGACTATAGATTGCGAAATTAAGCGGTTTTTATGTTAGCGGGGTTTTTTTAAAGCGTGGCGGTAAAACACGTACGCCGTTATGAATGCATTAAAACAAGTGTTTGTTTGTTGTAAAAAAAGTTGTAATAATGACAAAGAAAAATACAAATTTGTGGATCTTCTTACTTCCGGGTGTAACTGTCTGCCATCGTGGCTGGTGTATTCTGGGAAATTTTCGTACCCCTTGGTTTTGAGTGTGGTCCTGAAAAATCTTTATTCGACGGGCTATTCACCCCTTCCCCTTAGCCCTACGCCTTCAAGCCTAAGAGAATTGGGACACCCCTCCCCTTGACGTGGACGCGCAAAACGAGGGGAGGAAGGGGCAAGGGGAAGGGCTAAGGGGTGGAATTGGGATTGGGCCGATGTGTGGGAGCGTAATGCGCTCGGTCGCAGCAGCTAAAATATATACAGATGCGATGGGACCTCTGTGTAGTTTATTAGCGCGACCCGCGCGAGTGATGCATACTTTGCTGCAAGTGCAGCCATTGTGTCTCCAGGGTTTTGAGCTGCTGTGGCGCGTTCTCCCCCATCTAGCGTCTCATCCAACCAGACCTCTCCCAGAAGCTCCGCGAGTCTCCTGCAAATTTATACCGGCCCCGTGATCCCCTAAAATGAGTTATAATACTCGGAAATCATGGCGACGAGAGTAAACGAGCAAGACAACAGATCGCGAGAGGCACAGTAATGTTCTAAGCATTACATTACAATCTTCGGTTAAATGAACACAGCAGTAAAGATATCGCGAGTGCGAATCCCTCTATCTACGAGTGATCTGCTGTCATTAGTTGGGGACCAGCTAAATATTTGAATGGTCCTGCATGTATTTAGGCCTTTTTACATATATGACAACTGTAAGTTCTGTTTTGACAAGATTGCAAGTTCACTAAAAGCTGGCTGGAACTATTAGATGAATAAAACTTTTTTTACATGAATATTTAACTATATAGATTTTTGTTATACACTCATTGCTATAAACAGTAGTTTATAGACCTCTTTCCTTTTAGTAAAGAAGTTTTAGATTCATAGGAGTGCATTTTAATTGCTATGCATCAAACGTACGCTCCATACGTGTCCTTGGTTGAGTCATGTTGAATTCTTCTTTTGTCATTTGCAGTGTTTGCAAATTGCATTGTAATTTTTCATAACAATTTTTATATCTGTGTCATATTATTTTCTGTGGCGGTTCATTCTGCTGTGGTGACCCCTGATAACTAGGGGACTAAGCCAGAGTAAAATTAGCGGATGAATTATTTTTTGTAAAGCTGCTTTCTGGCTGTGACACGTTCACCCCTGGGGCCTCATGTATCAACGTTCATGTATCAAGGTTTCACGCTCACGTTTGGATTGACTAACGATGAAATGAACGTGGGTATGTGCGCTGGTCTACGCCAACTTCATGCCTGGCGTACGTGCATTTCTTGTCTGTGTCTGTTTTGTTTCCATTGGCGACTCCTAGAGGCAGTTGTGTTAAATTGCACACCACAAAGTGCCTGAGCCGTGCAATGGCAGCTGTACGAGACGGGTTCATCCGCATGTCTAGCAGGTATATAAGGTTTCCATACCATGCAGTTGAGCAGACAAACATTAAAGCACAATTTGCTGCGGTCGCCGGTTTGCCCGATGTAATCGGAGCGATCTACAGCACACACATTGCTATAAAGGCGCCATATGAAGACGAATTTGCATACATGAATCCGAAACATTACCATTCAATAAATGTGCAAATAAAATATAGTGCACAGACTTATTAATGATTCCTACTTGTCTTCCTCGTGATGAAGAGTAGGCAAAATCGGATATGTAGCAGGGGAAAAAAGAAGAATGAGCTCATCAGACGGCGGATTCGGTTCATGCTCGAACGTGTCAAAACATGTTGCCATGCGTTTTTACGAGCTACGCCACTCACGCTGTTAAAGACACCACAACATTTTACACCTTTACATCGCACTATTTCTTTTTTTAATCCACTCAGTGCGATGTTCAGACCCCACTGTGTTAACCGCATCAGCTAAACTCTCCCACTCTATTTTTTCTTTCGTTATTAATTGCGGAGGACAAACTTGCAAATAACACAGTTTTGCTCCGGTTTCTCTCTTTTTGCTTGCTTTTGCCATTGCTTTTTCGTTGGGTTTTGCCAAAATAGAGTCATTAGCATATTGATACAGGGGAGGAGGCGGGGAAGGGGTTTTGCGCTCGTGCGCTCAGTTTCACGTTCATTCGGATGTACAAAGAGAATATGCGTGTGATTCGGCGTGCGCAGTGTTTCATACATCTGAATTTTTTTACTGCGTACGCACATTTACAGCTTGTTTCAACGCAATGTTTTAGTATGATTTCAGCGCAAGTCTTCGTACATGAGGCCCCTGGTTATTAGATGGTTATAAGAGACTTGTTTAAGGTATTATATGCAGCATCCTTTATTTTTTCTCTTTGGTAAGGCTAGATCTTCTCTTAAGGTTCATACTTAGAGGCAGATGTGCTCAATGCATTATCAAGCTTGAAGCATTAGACTCGGTGATCAGTATTAGCCGATCACCATGACAAGAAATCGGTACTCGATATCAGCTGCAAAAATCCTGATCGCAGCATCCCTAGCTTTGACCCAACTTGGCTTTCAGAGCAGCAATACTCCCCCTGGCTGCAAAAGGCTGCATCTTGGTAAGTCAGTATATACACTCTTAGGAAAAAGAAGTATACTTAAGTAAAGGTCAAGTATAAAAGTATGATTTATTTAGTAAGTAATTAAGCCCGAGATACACTGCAGTGACAAAAGCTGCACATTTTGTGGATAAAAAATAAATAACAAATATAAAAATAAATGTTAATTTTTAGCTTGTACAATTGTACACACTGAAATAATTGTTGTTTTTTTACTTCTGTCGTTAAAAGAAACAAATTAGCACCATGACTCTTTGTGTCGGTGTCAGTCTGAACTGTTACGCCGCACCACGCCGAAACCCCCCCACCCCCCCAAAACTGTAAACCTGGGGAAAACACTGGCCGATAAAGTGAGGTTGCCAATCTCAGTCAGGCGGGCACACGTGTGGAATCATGACAGGGTAATAAACCAAGGTTGACCGAATGCCAGTGGACACGGTAGATGCTACTTGGAGTACGATGTAGCTGATGCCTCACTGCGGTTCGCAACCCGAGTTACAGGGCCAAGATATCTGACGTGTCCTCCAGCAGGGGTCAGTTATGTCAGACAGATGAACCCAATCTTTTGATTTGCAAAATGGACAACCTGTATCATTAATCACACAAACACAAGGCTATAAAAGTCTAAGATAAAGGCAGTGCTGGTAAAATCTACTATTTTGGGCCAACCAATCTAAGTAAAAACCATTAGTATGCTTAGTATCTGATTGCTTACAAAGCTTCTATCAGTTTATGAATCTTAATGATCAATAATAACCAGTTATTATTAGGTATGAATACTCAGAACCAGAGATGTATAAAGTACTACAGACGCAGACTAAAGTAAAAGTACAAGTGCTCTATCAAAAAAGTGACTTGAGTAGAAGTTGAAGTGCTCTTTAAGCACCATACTTAAGTGGAAGTATTAACACTTTTTGTACTTAAGTATTTAAACTACTTTATTGTACTCAAGTGGTTTATTTCAAAGTTTACTACTCAAGTACTGAAAGTAAAAGTACAAGTATTGTGGAATGTAGTTATTAAAGAAAGCAGTCAAAAGACATCATATTGTTCTGGTAATTTTAAATATCTTTTTTGGAAGCACGTGATTAAGCAGAACGAAAAGAAACACGGCTTACGGTACTGTTTTTCTCTCGCGCTTGAATCACAGATCTGACAGATTGTAACAGCTTTAACACACACCTTTCAGAGTTGTGTGTCACAAAAACACTCTGTAATCCACTCAAAACGCCATTGAAACCCATTTTCGGATCGCAAATTACCAGTTGTAAACGCTGTCAGCGGAAGTTCTAAACATTCCACCGGAAGACGCTGGTCGCTATGGCGCCCTCCATGCAGCAGCCAAGACAAAGGTCTATAATTGTAACGAGTAGGGGTGTGGATCTACACTGGTCTCACGGTTGGGTTCGGTAACGATTATCATGCCATCCATTCGATTCAATTCCATATCTCGGTGCATTGACAATGCTTTCCATACATAATTTGATTTTTTTCTTCACAGCACAAGAATTTTTGTTTATTCAAATCTATAAATATATTTCTATATTAGCAGTAAGATATATGAATTGTACCCTTAAGTTGACCTGCTCAAAGAAAACACTCATTTCTGAAAAGTGTCAAACAAAACTCCAACACATGCACAGAAGACATCATGAGCATTTGTAGCTAATAAACTAATGTAAATATCATCCCGCTTCCCCGAGGTCTTACACCTCTGGGATTGGTTATTGTTTTCACCTGCTCAACAGAAAGGGCTGCGATCGGCTTTAGAAAAGAAAGCGCCGTTCACCGATGGCGGGAAGAACAGCTGCGGTTACAGTCTGTATGCGCATAATACGCGATTATCACAGGTAATCCGTAATAGACACAGTGGAGAATACATATTCCACAGGCACACTCGTGTCTTGATCCACAAGTATCGCTTTAACAGCCAAGAGGAGAGGAAAAGTTGCCTCACAAACAGGTCAGCGGGTCAAAGCGGACTCTGTAATTATTTATTTATTTAGAAAGAGAATTACAACTACCTCTTGTGAAGTAGATGAATAGTTTAGAAGTTTTAGGAAACTTGTTCAAGTAAAGCTTGTAGCAAGGCTCCATCGTTAAACTGACCTTTTCTGTGCGGCAGAACAAAAGACAATCCAACGTGGTTAAAGCGTGACTTATTGACTAGTCATATACATATATACATTACTAGGCTGACAGGGTCATCAGCTAGGGGAAATGTGCAGGCCAGACGTTGGTCCTTTTAAAAACCACTACGGGCCAGACACTGTGATGTTGAACTAGGGAGCCTATATGATAGTTGATTTCTACGTAATGGCCTCAAGGCTTTAGTCACGTGCAAGGCTGTGCAGGTTATCAATCAATTATTTAGATCACCTCGGTGGTTCTCAGTAGTGTGGTCCCTGAGCAGGTCAAAGTAAAGAAAATAACAGAAGAAAATAAAATTATAATAATCAATAAAGAGAAAAAAGAAAAAGGGGCAGAGAGAGAGAGAGAGAGAATAGCAAAACCTATGCAGGGCTCGAAATTGCCACCATTTTGGTCGCATATGCGGCCGAAATGTTATCTATGCGACCTCAAAATATATTTGGGAGCATTTTTGCGAGTGCATAAAATTGTTGTGTGCGACCAGTTTTTACTGCAAAATGTTCACCACATGCGCCGATTTGGGAGACATTCACGCAGAATGCATCTTTGCTCTTGAAATGCGAAACGCAGCGCTCAGGAATGGTTTCAAAAAGTTGTCATGTCAACTTGCTGCAGTAAACAAAGCCAAGTCCGTCATGCTTGCCCCGCCTTCGCGCTCTTCTTATTGGCCCACTGCTCTGGCCCGGAAATATCAGCTGTCAATCACTCAGTCAATGCCTTCTGGCTTGGGATGACAGAGAGAGCTACTACCGCGAAAAACTGTAAAGCGCTGAAGATGAGAATGACGATAACACTGACAGATTTTGATTTAGAAACCATGGCATCTAAAGTTACAAATAATGACACTTGATCTTAGTAGTGATCATGTGCTGAATGTTAATCCACCATCTACATTTTTCGAAGAGTGAATAAAAGACTTCCGTATGAAAAGTCTGTGGGATGGAATTTTCAGGTAACTGTTTGCCACATTTAGCACAAGAGGTTCTGTTTAATCCTTCATATAATCGCTAGATGCTGTCCGCTGTGCAAGTGTCAGCTATATGTAAAATGTAACACCACGTACACCATCGCAAACGGGCTTGCGCCGAGAAAACTAATCGCTACTCATGAAGACCGGTATGGCTATTAACATGACGTTTGCATATAATAAGGTACAGTATATGACCAAAACATCAGTGCAATATCGGACACCATCCGTGAGAACAGCACAGTTATATCGTTAACAGATTCATTCATGTCAAGCAGTGCGTGCAGGGCCGGCGAGCGCTCCAAATATCCTTTGCTCACTCAGTTATGTTACAGAAATGTATTTTCTTGTGATAACGGGATTTCGTTGAGACATATTTTCCTTACGCTTGCTTGTATATTTTTTGCTTGTTAGTTTAATTACTGTTGATTTTAAAGGCAATAAATCTGTTTGTATAAAACTTGTAGTAACGGTGCTTACAAGAGCGACTAAATTTTGGCTGATGCGCCGAAATTTTTAAAGTTAGGAGCCCCGGTGCTACTCAGCAAAAAGCTTAATTTCGAGCCCTGCTATAATTATGTCTACAACAGAGCGTTCTTTAGAGGGTCTATGGTCCTGTTGTGGTTCAGGTTCAGACTAGGCTTTACATGCTTCTTGAGCTTTGATGGTGAGTTAAAAGGCATCCAGACGAAAATCGCAATGATTAGCTATCTGGCTAGACTTTCCCCAACGCCTACTGCAGTTACTATCAGGTTACTTGCACACACTGCAACCAGATGCAAACTCTCAAACAGTATGGGCCTCTAGCACAATACGTAACACTCAATGAGATCACCGACCACCTGGCAGGACTCAAAATTGGGGTTCGCCTGAAGATTCCGGTGCCACTCTAGGCCTACAGTGTTTCCCCCACCATTATATTAGGGGGGCTCCCCGCCCCCCCCTTGAAGTCAAGTTAACTGTATTTTATACATCGCACCAGATCACAACTTCTTTTAATAAACAAGCTAAATAGCCGTATGTAATATCTTATTTACACAACGACATGTGATTTCGGTCTCTACATGGTCGCTCGATTACAAATTTCTGCTCTCTGAATCACCCACAGTGGAGTTCTACACAGCCACTCTCAGCTGTATGGGAATGAGACTGCGCGCCACGTCTGACAGGACCCAAAACGCACGTGCACTTCCGTATATTATGCATAAGCCACAGCAGCCAAAACTAAGGTAAATGATGGCCCAATCCCAATTCTATTTTTGTACCCTTCCCCCTTCCCACTGGCCTTTAAAAGACAGGGTGAAGGGGAAGGGCTTCAAAACGTACCCCTAAAGCTACGGTCACACTAGAGTTTGTGCGTGCGAAATTCTGTCGTGCAGAGCTGCGAAAAGGGGCGGGATTAAACAACATGATTAGACATTAAAAAAGCGAGCGATTGCTCCAGGTTTTAAATTTCTGTCCAAAGAGGGTCATGTTTTGATACTCGATTGGTCTCACGGAGTCAAGTGATGCGATTTCGCAGGTCAGAGTTCACCAAGCTTAAACTTTGCACCGCAGCAACCTGCGAAACTTGGCGCATGACCCTGCGTTTGCGGTCTGACGCATTCGCGTGCGTATGAGTGGAAGTCTATGGGAGAAAAAGCTTAGTGTGACCCCTTAGCTTAAGAATTGGGACAGCACTACAGCACCTGCTCTCGTCAACATATGTCATCGCGATCTCTTGCTTCATATGAGATTAGACGATTGCGACTGCTGTAGTTATTCCAGTCGAGTTATTTATTGGTATTTATCTTCAGGAAATCACTGAAGGCATATGTTATGTAACCATAACGGTCTAATGTGACAATAAGATCGTAGCACTGCGCATCTAACACAGTGGCCATATTCATCTATGTAAACACACCAAAAACAACATTAACATTAAAGCAGACACCGTAAAAAACCCATTTCCAGCCATTAGACTTATCTGGCAGGGTATTCGAGTGTCATCGAGTGACAGAATGCTGTGGGACTGCAATACAGGAGTCATGATTATGGACTATAGATTGCGAAATTAAGCGGTTTTTATGTTAGCGGGGTTTTTTTAAAGCGTGGCGGTAAAACACGTACGCCGTTATGAATGCATTAAAACAAGTGTTTGTTTGTTGTAAAAAAAGTTGTAATAATGACAAAGAAAAATACAAATTTGTGGATCTTCTTACTTCCGGGTGTAACTGTCTGCCATCGTGGCTGGTGTATTCTGGGAAATTTTCGTACCCCTTGGTTTCGAGTGTGGTCCTGAAAAATCTTTATTCGACGGGCTATTCACCCCTTCCCCTTAGCCCTACGCCTTCAAGCTAAAGAGAATTGGGACACCCCTCCCCTTGACGTGGACGCGCAAAACGAGGGGAGGAAGGGGCAAGGGGAAGGGCTAAGGGGTGGAATTGGGATTGGGCCGATGTGTGGGAGCGTAATGCGCTCGGTCGCAGCAGCTAAAATATATACAGATGCGATGGGACCTCTGTGTAGTTTATTAGCGCGACCCGCGCGAGTGATGCATACTTTGCTGCAAGTGCAGCCATTGTGTCTCCAGGGTTTTGAGCTGCTGTGGCGCGTTCTCCCCCATCTAGCGTCTCATCCAACCAGACCTCTCCCAGAAGCTCCGCGAGTCTCCTGCAAATTTATACCGGCCCCGTGATCCCCTAAAATGAGTTATAATACTCGGAAATCATGGCGACGAGAGTAAACGAGCAAGACAACAGATCGCGAGAGGCACAGTAATGTTCTAAGCATTACATTACAATCTTCGGTTAAATGAACACAGCAGTAAAGATATCGCGAGTGCGAATCCCTCTATCTACGAGTGATCTGCTGTCATTAGTTGGGGACCAGCTAAATATTTGAATGGTCCTGCATGTATTTAGGCCTTTTTACATATATGACAACTGTAAGTTCTGTTTTGACAAGATTGCAAGTTCACTAAAAGCTGGCTGGAACTATTAGATGAATAAAACTTTTTTTACATGAATATTTAACTATATAGATTTTTGTTATACACTCATTGCTATAAACAGTAGTTTATAGACCTCTTTCCTTTTAGTAAAGAAGTTTTAGATTCATAGGAGTGCATTTTAATTGCTATGCATCAAACGTACGCTCCATACGTGTCCTTGGTTGAGTCATGTTGAATTCTTCTTTTGTCATTTGCAGTGTTTGCAAATTGCATTGTAATTTTTCATAACAATTTTTATATCTGTGTCATATTATTTTCTGTGGCGGTTCATTCTGCTGTGGTGACCCCTGATAACTAGGGGACTAAGCCAGAGTAAAATTAGCGGATGAATTATTTTTTGTAAAGCTGCTTTCTGGCTGTGACACGTTCACCCCTGGGGCCTCATGTATCAACGTTCATGTATCAAGGTTTCACGCTCACGTTTGGATTGACTAACGATAAAATGAACGTGGGTATGTGCGCTGGTCTACGCCAACTTCATGCCTGGCGTACGTGCATTTCTTGTCTGTGTCTGTTTTGTTTCCATTGGCGACTCCTAGAGGCAGTTGTGTTAAATTGCACACCACAAAGTGCCTGAGCCGTGCAATGGCAGCTGTACGAGACGGGTTCATCCGCATGTCTAGCAGGTATATAAGGTTTCCATACCATGCAGTTGAGCAGCCAAACATTAAAGCACAATTTGCTGCGGTCGCCGGTTTGCCCGATGTAATCGGAGCGATCTACAGCACACACATTGCTATAAAGGCGCCATATGAAGACGAATTTGCATACATGAATCCGAAACATTACCATTCAATAAATGTGCAAATAAAATATAGTGCACAGACTTATTAATGATTCCTACTTGTCTTCCTCGTGATGAAGAGTAGGCAAAATCGGATATGTAGCAGGGGAAAAAAGAAGAATGAGCTCATCAGACGGCGGATTCGGTTCATGCTCGAACGTGTCAAAACATGTTGCCATGCGTTTTTACGAGCTACGCCACTCACGCTGTTAAAGACACCACAACATTTTACACCTTTACATCGCACTATTTCTTTTTTTAATCCACTCAGTGCGATGTTCAGACCCCACTGTGTTAACCGCATCAGCTAAACTCTCCCACTCTATTTTTTCTTTCGTTATTAATTGCGGAGGACAAACTTGCAAATAACACAGTTTTGCTCCGGTTTCTCTCTTTTTGCTTGCTTTTGCCATTGCTTTTTCGTTGGGTTTTGCCAAAATAGAGTCATTAGCATATTGATACAGGGGAGGAGGCGGGGAAGGGGTTTTGCGCTCGTGCGCTCAGTTTCACGTTCATTCGGATGTACAAAGAGAATATGCGTGTGATTCGGCGTGCGCAGTGTTTCATACATCTGAATTTTTTTACTGCGTACGCACATTTACAGCTTGTTTCAACGCAATGTTTTAGTATGATTTCAGCGCAAGTCTTCGTACATGAGGCCCCTGGTTATTAGATGGTTATAAGAGACTTGTTTAAGGTATTATATGCAGCATCCTTTATTTTTTCTCTTTGGTAAGGCTAGATCTTCTCTTAAGGTTCATACTTAGAGGCAGATGTGCTCAATGCATTATCAAGCTTGAAGCATTAGACTCGGTGATCAGTATTAGCCGATCACCATGACAAGAAATCGGTACTCGATATCAGCTGCAAAAATCCTGATCGCAGCATCCCTAGCTTTGACCCAACTTGGCTTTCAGAGCAGCAATACTCCCCCTGGCTGCAAAAGGCTGCATCTTGGTAAGTCAGTATATACACTCTTAGGAAAAAGAAGTATACTTAAGTAAAGGTCAAGTATAAAAGTATGCTTTATTTAGTAAGTAATTAAGCCCGAGATACACTGCAGTGACAAAAGCTGCACATTTTGTGGATAAAAAATAAATAACAAATATAAAAATAAATGTTAATTTTTAGCTTGTACAATTGTACACACTGAAATAATTGTTGTTTTTTTACTTCTGTCGTTAAAAGAAACAAATTAGCACCATGACTCTTTGTGTCGGTGTCAGTCTGAACTGTTACGCCGCACCACGCCGAAACCCCCCCACCCCCCCAAAACTGTAAACCTGGGGAAAACACTGGCCGATAAAGTGAGGTTGCCAATCTCAGTCAGGCGGGCACACGTGTGGAATCATGACAGGGTAATAAACCAAGGTTGACCGAATGCCAGTGGACACGGTAGATGCTACTTGGAGTACGATGTAGCTGATGCCTCACTGCGGTTCGCAACCCGAGTTACAGGGCCAAGATATCTGACGTGTCCTCCAGCAGGGGTCAGTTATGTCAGACAGATGAACCCAATCTTTTGATTTGCAAAATGGACAACCTGTATCATTAATCACACAAACACAAGGCTATAAAAGTCTAAGATAAAGGCAGTGCTGGTAAAATCTACTATTTTGGGCCAACCAATCTAAGTAAAAACCATTAGTATGCTTAGTATCTGATTGCTTACAAAGCTTCTATCAGTTTATGAATCTTAATGATCAATAATAACCAGTTATTATTAAGTATGAATACTCAGAACCAGAGATGTATAAAGTACTACAGACGCAGACTAAAGTAAAAGTACAAGTGCTCTATCAAAAAAGTGACTTGAGTAGAAGTTGAAGTGCTCTTTAAGCACCATACTTAAGTGGAAGTATTAACACTTTTTGTACTGAAGTATTTAAACTACTTTATTGTACTCAAGTGGTTTATTTCAAAGTTTACTACTCAAGTACTGAAAGTAAAAGTACAAGTATTGTGGAATGTAGTTATTAAAGAAAGCAGTCAAAAGACATCATATTGTTCTGGTAATTTTAAATATCTTTTTTGGAAGCACGTGATTAAGCAGAACGAAAAGAAACACGGCTTACGGTACTGTTTTTCTCTCGCGCTTGAATCACAGATCTGACAGATTGTAACAGCTTTAACACACACCTTTCAGAGTTGTGTGTCACAAAAACACTCTGTAATCCACTCAAAACGCCATTGAAACCCATTTTCGGATCGCAAATTACCAGTTGTAAACGCTGTCAGCGGAAGTTCTAAACATTCCACCGGAAGACGCTGGTCGCTATGGCGCCCTCCATGCAGCAGCCAAGACAAAGGTCTATAATTGTAACGAGTAGGGGTGTGGATCTACACTGGTCTCACGGTTGGGTTCGGTAACGATTATCATGCCATCCATTCGATTCAATTCCATATCTCGGTGCATTGACAATGCTTTCCATACATAATTAGATTTTTTTCTTCACAGCACAAGAATTTTTGTTTATTCAAATCTATAAATATATTTCTATATTAGCAGTAAGATATATGAATTGTACCCTTAAGTTGACCTGCTCAAAGAAAACACTCATTTCTGAAAAGTGTCAAACAAAACTCCAACACATGCACAGAAGACATCATGAGCATTTGTAGCTAATAAACTAATGTAAATATCATCCCGCTTCCCCGAGGTCTTACACCTCTGGGATTGGTTATTGTTTTCACCTGCTCAACAGAAAGGGCTGCGATCGGCTTTAGAAAAGAAAGCGCCGTTCACCGATGGCGGGAAGAACAGCTGCGGTTACAGTCTGTATGCGCATAATACGCGATTATCACAGGTAATCCGTAATAGACACAGTGGAGAATACATATTCCACAGGCACACTCGTGTCTTGATCCACAAGTATCGCTTTAACAGCCAAGAGGAGAGGAAAAGTTGCCTCACAAACAGGTCAGCGGGTCAAAGCGGACTCTGTAATTATTTATTTATTTAGAAAGAGAATTACAACTACCTCTTGTGAAGTAGATGAATAGTTTAGAAGTTTTAGGAAACTTGTTCAAGTAAAGCTTGTAGCAAGGCTCCATCGTTAAACTGACCTTTTCTGTGCGGCAGAACAAAAGACAATCCAACGTGGTTAAAGCGTGACTTATTGACTAGTCATATACATATATACATTACTAGGCTGACAGGGTCATCAGCTAGGGGAAATGTGCAGGCCAGACGTTGGTCCTTTTAAAAACCACTACGGGCCAGACACTGTGATGTTGAACTAGGGAGCCTATATGATAGTTGATTTCTACGTAATGGCCTCAAGGCTTTAGTCACGTGCAAGGCTGTGCAGGTTATCAATCAATTATTTAGATCACCTCGGTGGTTCTCAGTAGTGTGGTCCCTGAGCAGGTCAAAGTAAAGAAAATAACAGAAGAAAATAAAATTATAATAATCAATAAAGAGAAAAAAGAAAAAGGGGCAGAGAGAGAGAGAGAGAGAGAGAGAATAGCAAAACCTACGCAGGGCTCGAAATTGCCACCATTTTGGTCGCATATGCGGCCGAAATGTTATCTATGCGACCTCAAAATATATTTGGGAGCATTTTTGCGAGTGCATAAAATTGTTGTGTGCGACCAGTTTTTACTGCAAAATGTTCACCACATGCGCCGATTTGGGAGACATTCACGCAGAATGCATCTTTGCTCTTGAAATGCGAAACGCAGCGCTCAGGAATGGTTTCAAAAAGTTGTCATGTCAACTTGCTGCAGTAAACAAAGCCAAGTCCGTCATGCTTGCCCCGCCTTCGCGCTCTTCTTATTGGCCCACTGCTCTAGCCCTGAAATATCAGCTGTCAATCACTCAGTCAATGCCTTCTGGCTTGGGATGACAGAGAGAGCTACTACCGCGAAAAACTGTAAAGCGCTGAAGATGAGAATGACGATAACACTGACAGATTTTGATTTAGAAACCATGGCATCTAAAGTTACAAATAATGACACTTGATCTTAGTAGTGATCATGTGCTGAATGTTAATCCACCATCTACATTTTTCGAAGAGTGAATAAAAGACTTCCGTATGAAAAGTCTGTGGGATGGAATTTTCAGGTAACTGTTTGCCACATTTAGCACAAGAGGTTCTGTTTAATCCTTCATATAATCGCTAGATGCTGTCCGCTGTGCAAGTGTCAGCTATATGTAAAATGTAACACCACGTACACCATCGCAAACGGGCTTGCGCCGAGAAAACTAATCGCTACTCATGAAGACCGGTATGGCTATTAACATGACGTTTGCATATAATAAGGTACAGTATATGACCAAAACATCAGTGCAATATCGGACACCATCCGTGAGAACAGCACAGTTATATCGTTAACAGATTCATTCATGTCAAGCAGTGCGTGCAGGGCCGGCGAGCGCTCCAAATATCCTTTGCTCACTCAGTTATGTTACAGAAATGTATTTTCTTGTGATAACGGGATTTCGTTGAGACATATTTTCCTTACGCTTGCTTGTATATTTTTTGCTTGTTAGTTTAATTACTGTTGATTTTAAAGGCAATAAATCTGTTTGTATAACACTTGTAGTAACGGTGCTTACAAGAGCGACTAAATTTTGGCTGATGCGCCGAAATTTTTAAAGTTAGGAGCCCCGGTGCTACTCAGCAAAAAGCTTAATTTCGAGCCCTGCTATAATTATGTCTACAACAGAGCGTTCTTTAGAGGGTCTATGGTCCTGTTGTGGTTCAGGTTCAGACTAGGCTTTACATGCTTCTTGAGCTTTGATGGTGAGTTAAAAGGCATCCAGACGAAAATCGCAATGATTAGCTATCTGGCTAGACTTTCCCCAACGCCTACTGCAGTTACTATCAGGTTACTTGCACACACTGCAACCAGATGCAAACTCTCAAACAGTATGGGCCTCTAGCACAATACGTAACACTCAATGAGATCACCGACCAATTGGCAGGACTCAAAATTGGGGTTCGCCTGAAGATTCCGGTGCCACTCTAGGCCTACAGTGTTTCCCCCACCATTATATTAGGGGGGCTCCCCGCCCCCCCCTTGAAGTCAAGTTAACTGTATTTTATACATCGCACCAGATCACAACTTCTTTTAATAAACAAGCTAAATAGCCGTATGTAATATCTTATTTACACAACGACATGTGATTTCGGTCTCTACATCGTCGCTCGATTACAAATTTCTGCTCTCTGAATCACCCACAGTGGAGTTCTACACAGCCACTCTCAGCTGTATGGGAATGAGACTGCGCGCCACGTCTGACAGGACCCAAAGCGCACGTGCACTTCCGTATATTATGCATAAGCCACAGCAGCCAAAACTAAGGTAAATGATGGCCCAATCCCAATTCTATTTTTGTACCCTTCCCCCTTCCCACTGGCCTTTAAAAGACAGGGTGAAGGGGAAGGGCTTCAAAACGTACCCCTAAAGCTACGGTCACACTAGAGTTTGTGCGTGCGAAATTCTGTCGTGCGGAGCTGAGAAAAGGGGCGGGATTAAACAACATGATTAGACATTAAAAAAGCGAGCGATTGCTCCAGGTTTTAAATTTCTGTCCAAAGAGGGTCATGTTTTGATACTCGATTGGTCTCACGGAGTCAAGTGATGCGATTTCGCAGGTCAGAGTTCACCAAGCTTAAACTTTGCACCGCAGCAACCTGCGAAACTTGGCGCATGACCCTGCGTTTGCGGTCTGACGCATTCGCGTGCGTATGAGTGGAAGTCTATGGGAGGAAAAGCTTAGTGTGACCCCTTAGCTTAAGAATTGGGACAGCACTACAGCACCTGCTCTCGTCAACATATGTCATCGCGATCTCTTGCTTCATATGAGATTAGACGATTGCGACTGCTGTAGTTATTCCAGTCGAGTTATTTATTGGTATTTATCTTCAGGAAATCACTGAAGGCATATGTTATGTAACCATAACGGTCTAATGTGACAATAAGATCGTAGCACTGCGCATCTAACACAGTGGCCATATTCATCTATGTAAACACACCAAAAACAACATTAACATTAAAGCAGACACCGTAAAAAACCCATTTCCAGCCATTAGACTTATCTGGCAGGGTATTCGAGTGTCATCGAGTGACAGAATGCTGTGGGACTGCAATACAGGAGTCATGATTATGGACTATAGATTGCGAAATTAAGCGGTTTTTATGTTAGCGGGGTTTTTTTAAAGCGTGGCGGTAAAACACGTACGCCGTTATGAATGCATTAAAACAAGTGTTTGTTTGTTGTAAAAAAAGTTGTAATAATGACAAAGAAAAATACAAATTTGTGGATCTTCTTACTTCCGGGTGTAACTGTCTGCCATCGTGGCTGGTGTATTCTGGGAAATTTTCGTACCCCTTGGTTTCGAGTGTGGTCCTGAAAAATCTTTATTCGACGGGCTATTCACCCCTTCCCCTTAGCCCTACGCCTTCAAGCTAAAGAGAATTGGGACACCCCTCCCCTTGACGTGGACGCGCAAAACGAGGGGAGGAAGGGGCAAGGGGAAGGGCTAAGGGGTGGAATTGGGATTGGGCCGATGTGTGGGAGCGTAATGCGCTCGGTCGCAGCAGCTAAAATATATACAGATGCGATGGGACCTCTGTGTAGTTTATTAGCGCGACCCGCGCGAGTGATGCATACTTTGCTGCAAGTGCAGCCATTGTGTCTCCAGGGTTTTGAGCTGCTGTGGCGCGTTCTCCCCCATCTAGCGTCTCATCCAACCAGACCTCTCCCAGAAGCTCCGCGAGTCTCCTGCAAATTTATACCGGCCCCGTGATCCCCTAAAATGAGTTATAATACTCGGAAATCATGGCGACGAGAGTAAACGAGCAAGACAACAGATCGCGAGAGGCACAGTAATGTTCTAAGCATTACATTACAATCTTCGGTTAAATGAACACAGCAGTAAAGATATCGCGAGTGCGAATCCCTCTATCTACGAGTGATCTGCTGTCATTAGTTGGGGACCAGCTAAATATTTGAATGGTCCTGCATGTATTTAGGCCTTTTTACATATATGACAACTGTAAGTTCTGTTTTGACAAGATTGCAAGTTCACTAAAAGCTGGCTGGAACTATTAGATGAATAAAACTTTTTTTACATGAATATTTAACTATATAGATTTTTGTTATACACTCATTGCTATAAACAGTAGTTTATAGACCTCTTTCCTTTTAGTAAAGAAGTTTTAGATTCATAGGAGTGCATTTTAATTGCTATGCATCAAACGTACGCTCCATACGTGTCCTTGGTTGAGTCATGTTGAATTCTTCTTTTGTCATTTGCAGTGTTTGCAAATTGCATTGTAATTTTTCATAACAATTTTTATATCTGTGTCATATTATTTTCTGTGGCGGTTCATTCTGCTGTGGTGACCCCTGATAACTAGGGGACTAAGCCAGAGTAAAATTAGCGGATGAATTATTTTTTGTAAAGCTGCTTTCTGGCTGTGACACGTTCACCCCTGGGGCCTCATGTATCAACGTTCATGTATCAAGGTTTCACGCTCACGTTTGGATTGACTAACGATGAAATGAACGTGGGTATGTGCGCTGGTTTACGCCAACTTCATGCCTGGCGTACGTGCATTTCTTGTCTGTGTCTGTTTTGTTTCCATTGGCGACTCCTAGAGGCAGTTGTGTTAAATTGCACACCACAAAGTGCCTGAGCCGTGCAATGGCAGCTGTACGAGACGGGTTCATCCGCATGTCTAGCAGGTATATAAGGTTTCCATACCATGCAGTTGAGCAGCCAAACATTAAAGCACAATTTGCTGCGGTCGCCGGTTTGCCCGATGTAATCGGAGCGATCTACAGCACACACATTGCTATAAAGGCGCCATATGAAGACGAATTTGCATACATGAATCCGAAACATTACCATTCAATAAATGTGCAAATAAAATATAGTGCACAGACTTATTAATGATTCCTACTTGTCTTCCTCGTGATGAAGAGTAGGCAAAATCGGATATGTAGCAGGGGAAAAAAGAAGAATGAGCTCATCAGACGGCGGATTCGGTTCATGCTCGAACGTGTCAAAACATGTTGCCATGCGTTTTTACGAGCTACGCCACTCACGCTGTTAAAGACACCACAACATTTTACACCTTTACATCGCACTATTTCTTTTTTTAATCCACTCAGTGCGATGTTCAGACCCCACTGTGTTAACCGCATCAGCTAAACTCTCCCACTCTATTTTTTCTTTCGTTATTAATTGCGGAGGACAAACTTGCAAATAACACAGTTTTGCTCCGGTTTCTCTCTTTTTGCTTGCTTTTGCCATTGCTTTTTCGTTGGGTTTTGCCAAAATAGAGTCATTAGCATATTGATACAGGGGAGGAGGCGGGGAAGGGGTTTTGCGCTCGTGCGCTCAGTTTCACGTTCATTCGGATGTACAAAGAGAATATGCGTGTGATTCGGCGTGCGCAGTGTTTCATACATCTGAGATTTTTTACTGCGTACGCACATTTACAGCTTGTTTCAACGCAATGTTTTAGTATGATTTCAGCGCAAGTCTTCGTACATGAGGCCCCTGGTTATTAGATGGTTATAAGAGACTTGTTTAAGGTATTATATGCAGCATCCTTTATTTTTTCTCTTTGGTAAGGCTAGATCTTCTCTTAAGGTTCATACTTAGAGGCAGATGTGCTCAATGCATTATCAAGCTTGAAGCATTAGAATCGGTGATCAGTATTAGCCGATCACCATGACAAGAAATCGGTACTCGATATCAGCTGCAAAAATCCTGATCGCAGCATCCCTAGCTTTGACCCAACTTGGCTTTCAGAGCAGCAATACTCCCCCTGGCTGCAAAAGGCTACATCTTGGTAAGTCAGTATATACACTCTTAGGAAAAAGAAGTATACTTAAGTAAAGGTCAAGTATAAAAGTATGCTTTATTTAGTAAGTAATTAAGCCCGAGATACACTGCAGTGACAAAAGCTGCACATTTTGTGGATAAAAAATAAATAACAAATATAAAAATAAATGTTAATTTTTAGCTTGTACAATTGTACACACTGAAATAATTGTTGTTTTTTTACTTCTGTCGTTAAAAGAAACAAATTAGCACCATGACTCTTTGTGTCGGTGTCAGTCTGAACTGTTACGCCGCACCACGCCGAAACCCCCCCACCCCCCCAAAACTGTAAACCTGGGGAAAACACTGGCCGATAAAGTGAGGTTGCCAATCTCAGTCAGGCGGGCACACGTGTGGAATCATGACAGGGTAATAAACCAAGGTTGACCGAATGCCAGTGGACACGGTAGATGCTACTTGGAGTACGATGTAGCTGATGCCTCACTGCGGTTCGCAACCCGAGTTACAGGGCCAAGATATCTGACGTGTCCTCCAGCAGGGGTCAGTTATGTCAGACAGATGAACCCAATCTTTTGATTTGCAAAATGGACAACCTGTATCATTAATCACACAAACACAAGGCTATAAAAGTCTAAGATAAAGGCAGTGCTGGTAAAATCTACTATTTTGGGCCAACCAATCTAAGTAAAAACCATTAGTATGCTTAGTATCTGATTGCTTACAAAGCTTCTATCAGTTTATGAATCTTAATGATCAATAATAACCAGTTATTATTAAGTATGAATACTCAGAACCAGAGATGTATAAAGTACTACAGACGCAGACTAAAGTAAAAGTACAAGTGCTCTATCAAAAAAGTGACTTGAGTAGAAGTTGAAGTGCTCTTTAAGCACCATACTTAAGTGGAAGTATTAACACTTTTTGTACTGAAGTATTTAAACTACTTTATTGTACTCAAGTGGTTTATTTCAAAGTTTACTACTCAAGTACTGAAAGTAAAAGTACAAGTATTGTGGAATGTAGTTATTAAAGAAAGCAGTCAAAAGACATCATATTGTTCTGGTAATTTTAAATATCTTTTTTGGAAGCACGTGATTAAGCAGAACGAAAAGAAACACGGCTTACGGTACTGTTTTTCTCTCGCGCTTGAATCACAGATCTGACAGATTGTAACAGCTTTAACACACACCTTTCAGAGTTGTGTGTCACAAAAACACTCTGTAATCCACTCAAAACGCCATTGAAACCCATTTTCGGATCGCAAATTACCAGTTGTAAACGCTGTCAGCGGAAGTTCTAAACATTCCACCGGAAGACGCTGGTCGCTATGGCGCCCTCCATGCAGCAGCCAAGACAAAGGTCTATAATTGTAACGAGTAGGGGTGTGGATCTACACTGGTCTCACGGTTGGGTTCGGTAACGATTATCATGCCATCCATTCGATTCAATTCCATATCTCGGTGCATTGACAATGCTTTCCATACATAATTTGATTTTTTTCTTCACAGCACAAGAATTTTTGTTTATTCAAATCTATAAATATATTTCTATATTAGCAGTAAGATATATGAATTGTACCCTTAAGTTGACCTGCTCAAAGAAAACACTCATTTCTGAAAAGTGTCAAACAAAACTCCAACACATGCACAGAAGACATCATGAGCATTTGTAGCTAATAAACTAATGTAAATATCATCCCGCTTCCCCGAGGTCTTACACCTCTGGGATTGGTTATTGTTTTCACCTGCTCAACAGAAAGGGCTGCGATCGGCTTTAGAAAAGAAAGCGCCGTTCACCGATGGCGGGAAGAACAGCTGCGGTTACAGTCTGTATGCGCATAATACGCGATTATCACAGGTAATCCGTAATAGACACAGTGGAGAATACATACTCCACAGGCACACTCGTGTCCTGATCCACAAGTATCGCTTTAACAGCCAAGAGGAGAGGAAAAGTTGCCTCACAAACAGGTCAGCGGGTCAAAGCGGACTCTGTAATTATTTATTTATTTAGAAAGAGAATTACAACTACCTCTTGTGAAGTAGATGAATAGTTTAGAAGTTTTAGGAAACTTGTTCAAGTAAAGCTTGTAGCAAGGCTCCATCGTTAAATTGACCTTTTCTGTGCGGCAAAACAAAAGACAATCCAACGTGGTTAAAGCGTGACTTATTGACTAGTCATATACATATATACATTACTAGGCTGACAGGGTCATCAGCTAGGGGAAATGTGCAGGCCAGACGTTGGTCCTTTTAAAAACCACTACGGGCCAGACACTGTGATGTTGAACTAGGGAGCCTATATGATAGTTGATTTCTACGTAATGGCCTCAAGGCTTTAGTCACGTGCAAGGCTGTGCAGGTTATCAATCAATTATTTAGATCACCTCGGTGGTTCTCAGTAGTGTGGTCCCTGAGCAGGTCAAAGTAAAGAAAATAACAGAAGAAAATAAAATTATAATAATCAATAAAGAGAAAAAAGAAAAAGGGGCAGAGAGAGAGAGAGAGAGAATAGCAAAACCTACGCAGGGCTCGAAATTGCCACCATTTTGGTCGCATATGCGGCCGAAATGTTATCTATGCGACCTCAAAATATATTTGGGAGCATTTTTGCGAGTGCATAAAATTGTTGTGTGCGACCAGTTTTTACTGCAAAATGTTCACCACATGCGCCGATTTGGGAGACATTCACGCAGAATGCATCTTTGCTCTTGAAATGCGAAACGCAGCGCTCAGGAATGGTTTCAAAAAGTTGTCATGTCAACTTGCTGCAGTAAACAAAGCCAAGTCCGTCATGCTTGCCCCGCCTTCGCGCTCTTCTTATTGGCCCACTGCTCTGGCCCGGAAATATCAGCTGTCAATCACTCAGTCAATGCCTTCTGGCTTGGGATGACAGAGAGAGCTACTACCGCGAAAAACTGTAAAGCGCTGAAGATGAGAATGACGATAACACTGACAGATTTTGATTTAGAAACCATGGCATCTAAAGTTACAAATAATGACACTTGATCTTAGTAGTGATCATGTGCTGAATGTTAATCCACCATCTACATTTTTCGAAGAGTGAATAAAAGACTTCCGTATGAAAAGTCTGTGGGATGGAATTTTCAGGTAACTGTTTGCCACATTTAGCACAAGAGGTTCTGTTTAATCCTTCATATAATCGCTAGATGCTGTCCGCTGTGCAAGTGTCAGCTATATGTAAAATGTAACACCACGTACACCATCGCAAACGGGCTTGCGCCGAGAAAACTAATCGCTACTCATGAAGACCGGTATGGCTATTAACATGACGTTTGCATATAATAAGGTACAGTATATGACCAAAACATCAGTGCAATATCGGACACCATCCGTGAGAACAGCACAGTTATATCGTTAACAGATTCATTCATGTCAAGCAGTGCGTGCAGGGCCGGCGAGCGCTCCAAATATCCTTTGCTCACTCAGTTATGTTACAGAAATGTATTTTCTTGTGATAACGGGATTTCGTTGAGACATATTTTCCTTACGCTTGCTTGTATATTTTTTGCTTGTTAGTTTAATTACTGTTGATTTTAAAGGCAATAAATCTGTTTGTATAAAACTTGTAGTAACGGTGCTTACAAGAGCGACTAAATTTTGGCTGATGCGCCGAAATTTTTAAAGTTAGGAGCCCCGGTGCTACTCAGCAAAAAGCTTAATTTCGAGCCCTGCTATAATTATGTCTACAACAGAGCGTTCTTTAGAGGGTCTATGGTCCTGTTGTGGTTCAGGTTCAGACTAGGCTTTACATGCTTCTTGAGCTTTGATGGTGAGTTAAAAGGCATCCAGACGAAAATCGCAATGATTAGCTATCTGGCTAGACTTTCCCCAACGCCTACTGCAGTTACTATCAGGTTACTTGCACACACTGCAACCAGATGCAAACTCTCAAACAGTATGGGCCTCTAGCACAATACGTAACACTCAATGAGATCACCGACCACCTGGCAGGACTCAAAATTGGGGTTCGCCTGAAGATTCCGGTGCCACTCTAGGCCTACAGTGTTTCCCCCACCATTATATTAGGGGGGCTCCCCGCCCCCCCCTTGAAGTCAAGTTAACTGTATTTTATACATCGCACCAGATCACAACTTCTTTTAATAAACAAGCTAAATAGCCGTATGTAATATCTTATTTACACAACGACATGTGATTTCGGTCTCTACATGGTCGCTCGATTACAAATTTCTGCTCTCTGAATCACCCACAGTGGAGTTCTACACAGCCACTCTCAGCTGTATGGGAATGAGACTGCGCGCCACGTCTGACAGGACCCAAAACGCACGTGCACTTCCGTATATTATGCATAAGCCACAGCAGCCAAAACTAAGGTAAATGATGGCCCAATCCCAATTCTATTTTTGTACCCTTCCCCCTTCCCACTGGCCTTTAAAAGACAGGGTGAAGGGGAAGGGCTTCAAAACGTACCCCTAAAGCTACGGTCACACTAGAGTTTGTGCGTGCGAAATTCTGTCGTGCAGAGCTGCGAAAAGGGGCGGGATTAAACAACATGATTAGACATTAAAAAAGCGAGCGATTGCTCCAGGTTTTAAATTTCTGTCCAAAGAGGGTCATGTTTTGATACTCGATTGGTCTCACGGAGTCAAGTGATGCGATTTCGCAGGTCAGAGTTCACCAAGCTTAAACTTTGCACCGCAGCAACCTGCGAAACTTGGCGCATGACCCTGCGTTTGCGGTCTGACGCATTCGCGTGCGTATGAGTGGAAGTCTATGGGAGAAAAAGCTTAGTGTGACCCCTTAGCTTAAGAATTGGGACAGCACTACAGCACCTGCTCTCGTCAACATATGTCATCGCGATCTCTTGCTTCATATGAGATTAGACGATTGCGACTGCTGTAGTTATTCCAGTCGAGTTATTTATTGGTATTTATCTTCAGGAAATCACTGAAGGCATATGTTATGTAACCATAACGGTCTAATGTGACAATAAGATCGTAGCACTGCGCATCTAACACAGTGGCCATATTCATCTATGTAAACACACCAAAAACAACATTAACATTAAAGCAGACACCGTAAAAAACCCATTTCCAGCCATTAGACTTATCTGGCAGGGTATTCGAGTGTCATCGAGTGACAGAATGCTGTGGGACTGCAATACAGGAGTCATGATTATGGACTATAGATTGCGAAATTAAGCGGTTTTTATGTTAGCGGGGTTTTTTTAAAGCGTGGCGGTAAAACACGTACGCCGTTATGAATGCATTAAAACAAGTGTTTGTTTGTTGTAAAAAAAGTTGTAATAATGACAAAGAAAAATACAAATTTGTGGATCTTCTTACTTCCGGGTGTAACTGTCTGCCATCGTGGCTGGTGTATTCTGGGAAATTTTCGTACCCCTTGGTTTCGAGTGTGGTCCTGAAAAATCTTTATTCGACGGGCTATTCACCCCTTCCCCTTAGCCCTACGCCTTCAAGCTAAAGAGAATTGGGACACCCCTCCCCTTGACGTGGACGCGCAAAACGAGGGGAGGAAGGGGCAAGGGGAAGGGCTAAGGGGTGGAATTGGGATTGGGCCGATGTGTGGGAGCGTAATGCGCTCGGTCGCAGCAGCTAAAATATATACAGATGCGATGGGACCTCTGTGTAGTTTATTAGCGCGACCCGCGCGAGTGATGCATACTTTGCTGCAAGTGCAGCCATTGTGTCTCCAGGGTTTTGAGCTGCTGTGGCGCGTTCTCCCCCATCTAGCGTCTCATCCAACCAGACCTCTCCCAGAAGCTCCGCGAGTCTCCTGCAAATTTATACCGGCCCCGTGATCCCCTAAAATGAGTTATAATACTCGGAAATCATGGCGACGAGAGTAAACGAGCAAGACAACAGATCGCGAGAGGCACAGTAATGTTCTAAGCATTACATTACAATCTTCGGTTAAATGAACACAGCAGTAAAGATATCGCGAGTGCGAATCCCTCTATCTACGAGTGATCTGCTGTCATTAGTTGGGGACCAGCTAAATATTTGAATGGTCCTGCATGTATTTAGGCCTTTTTACATATATGACAACTGTAAGTTCTGTTTTGACAAGATTGCAAGTTCACTAAAAGCTGGCTGGAACTATTAGATGAATAAAACTTTTTTTACATGAATATTTAACTATATAGATTTTTGTTATACACTCATTGCTATAAACAGTAGTTTATAGACCTCTTTCCTTTTAGTAAAGAAGTTTTAGATTCATAGGAGTGCATTTTAATTGCTATGCATCAAACGTACGCTCCATACGTGTCCTTGGTTGAGTCATGTTGAATTCTTCTTTTGTCATTTGCAGTGTTTGCAAATTGCATTGTAATTTTTCATAACAATTTTTATATCTGTGTCATATTATTTTCTGTGGCGGTTCATTCTGCTGTGGTGACCCCTGATAACTAGGGGACTAAGCCAGAGTAAAATTAGCGGATGAATTATTTTTTGTAAAGCTGCTTTCTGGCTGTGACACGTTCACCCCTGGGGCCTCATGTATCAACGTTCATGTATCAAGGTTTCACGCTCACGTTTGGATTGACTAACGATGAAATGAACGTGGGTATGTGCGCTGGTCTACGCCAACTTCATGCCTGGCGTACGTGCATTTCTTGTCTGTGTCTGTTTTGTTTCCATTGGCGACTCCTAGAGGCAGTTGTGTTAAATTGCACACCACAAAGTGCCTGAGCCGTGCAATGGCAGCTGTACGAGACGGGTTCATCCGCATGTCTAGCAGGTATATAAGGTTTCCATACCATGCAGTTGAGCAGACAAACATTAAAGCACAATTTGCTGCGGTCGCCGGTTTGCCCGATGTAATCGGAGCGATCTACAGCACACACATTGCTATAAAGGCGCCATATGAAGACGAATTTGCATACATGAATCCGAAACATTACCATTCAATAAATGTGCAAATAAAATATAGTGCACAGACTTATTAATGATTCCTACTTGTCTTCCTCGTGATGAAGAGTAGGCAAAATCGGATATGTAGCAGGGGAAAAAAGAAGAATGAGCTCATCAGACGGCGGATTCGGTTCATGCTCGAACGTGTCAAAACATGTTGCCATGCGTTTTTACGAGCTACGCCACTCACGCTGTTAAAGACACCACAACATTTTACACCTTTACATCGCACTATTTCTTTTTTTAATCCACTCAGTGCGATGTTCAGACCCCACTGTGTTAACCGCATCAGCTAAACTCTCCCACTCTATTTTTTCTTTCGTTATTAATTGCGGAGGACAAACTTGCAAATAACACAGTTTTGCTCCGGTTTCTCTCTTTTTGCTTGCTTTTGCCATTGCTTTTTCGTTGGGTTTTGCCAAAATAGAGTCATTAGCATATTGATACAGGGGAGGAGGCGGGGAAGGGGTTTTGCGCTCGTGCGCTCAGTTTCACGTTCATTCGGATGTACAAAGAGAATATGCGTGTGATTCGGCGTGCGCAGTGTTTCATACATCTGAATTTTTTTACTGCGTACGCACATTTACAGCTTGTTTCAACGCAATGTTTTAGTATGATTTCAGCGCAAGTCTTCGTACATGAGGCCCCTGGTTATTAGATGGTTATAAGAGACTTGTTTAAGGTATTATATGCAGCATCCTTTATTTTTTCTCTTTGGTAAGGCTAGATCTTCTCTTAAGGTTCATACTTAGAGGCAGATGTGCTCAATGCATTATCAAGCTTGAAGCATTAGACTCGGTGATCAGTATTAGCCGATCACCATGACAAGAAATCGGTACTCGATATCAGCTGCAAAAATCCTGATCGCAGCATCCCTAGCTTTGACCCAACTTGGCTTTCAGAGCAGCAATACTCCCCCTGGCTGCAAAAGGCTGCATCTTGGTAAGTCAGTATATACACTCTTAGGAAAAAGAAGTATACTTAAGTAAAGGTCAAGTATAAAAGTATGCTTTATTTAGTAAGTAATTAAGCCCGAGATACACTGCAGTGACAAAAGCTGCACATTTTGTGGATAAAAAATAAATAACAAATATAAAAATAAATGTTAATTTTTAGCTTGTACAATTGTACACACTGAAATAATTGTTGTTTTTTTACTTCTGTCGTTAAAAGAAACAAATTAGCACCATGACTCTTTGTGTCGGTGTCAGTCTGAACTGTTACGCCGCACCACGCCGAAACCCCCCCACCCCCCCAAAACTGTAAACCTGGGGAAAACACTGGCCGATAAAGTGAGGTTGCCAATCTCAGTCAGGCGGGCACACGTGTGGAATCATGACAGGGTAATAAACCAAGGTTGACCGAATGCCAGTGGACACGGTAGATGCTACTTGGAGTACGATGTAGCTGATGCCTCACTGCGGTTCGCAACCCGAGTTACAGGGCCAAGATATCTGACGTGTCCTCCAGCAGGGGTCAGTTATGTCAGACAGATGAACCCAATCTTTTGATTTGCAAAATGGACAACCTGTATCATTAATCACACAAACACAAGGCTATAAAAGTCTAAGATAAAGGCAGTGCTGGTAAAATCTACTATTTTGGGCCAACCAATCTAAGTAAAAACCATTAGTATGCTTAGTATCTGATTGCTTACAAAGCTTCTATCAGTTTATGAATCTTAATGATCAATAATAACCAGTTATTATTAGGTATGAATACTCAGAACCAGAGATGTATAAAGTACTACAGACGCAGACTAAAGTAAAAGTACAAGTGCTCTATCAAAAAAGTGACTTGAGTAGAAGTTGAAGTGCTCTTTAAGCACCATACTTAAGTGGAAGTATTAACACTTTTTGTACTTAAGTATTTAAACTACTTTATTGTACTCAAGTGGTTTATTTCAAAGTTTACTACTCAAGTACTGAAAGTAAAAGTACAAGTATTGTGGAATGTAGTTATTAAAGAAAGCAGTCAAAAGACATCATATTGTTCTGGTAATTTTAAATATCTTTTTTGGAAGCACGTGATTAAGCAGAACGAAAAGAAACACGGCTTACGGTACTGTTTTTCTCTCGCGCTTGAATCACAGATCTGACAGATTGTAACAGCTTTAACACACACCTTTCAGAGTTGTGTGTCACAAAAACACTCTGTAATCCACTCAAAACGCCATTGAAACCCATTTTCGGATCGCAAATTACCAGTTGTAAACGCTGTCAGCGGAAGTTCTAAACATTCCACCGGAAGACGCTGGTCGCTATGGCGCCCTCCATGCAGCAGCCAAGACAAAGGTCTATAATTGTAACGAGTAGGGGTGTGGATCTACACTGGTCTCACGGTTGGGTTCGGTAACGATTATCATGCCATCCATTCGATTCAATTCCATATCTCGGTGCATTGACAATGCTTTCCATACATAATTTGATTTTTTTCTTCACAGCACAAGAATTTTTGTTTATTCAAATCTATAAATATATTTCTATATTAGCAGTAAGATATATGAATTGTACCCTTAAGTTGACCTGCTCAAAGAAAACACTCATTTCTGAAAAGTGTCAAACAAAACTCCAACACATGCACAGAAGACATCATGAGCATTTGTAGCTAATAAACTAATGTAAATATCATCCCGCTTCCCCGAGGTCTTACACCTCTGGGATTGGTTATTGTTTTCACCTGCTCAACAGAAAGGGCTGCGATCGGCTTTAGAAAAGAAAGCGCCGTTCACCGATGGCGGGAAGAACAGCTGCGGTTACAGTCTGTATGCGCATAATACGCGATTATCACAGGTAATCCGTAATAGACACAGTGGAGAATACATATTCCACAGGCACACTCGTGTCTTGATCCACAAGTATCGCTTTAACAGCCAAGAGGAGAGGAAAAGTTGCCTCACAAACAGGTCAGCGGGTCAAAGCGGACTCTGTAATTATTTATTTATTTAGAAAGAGAATTACAACTACCTCTTGTGAAGTAGATGAATAGTTTAGAAGTTTTAGGAAACTTGTTCAAGTAAAGCTTGTAGCAAGGCTCCATCGTTAAACTGACCTTTTCTGTGCGGCAGAACAAAAGACAATCCAACGTGGTTAAAGCGTGACTTATTGACTAGTCATATACATATATACATTACTAGGCTGACAGGGTCATCAGCTAGGGGAAATGTGCAGGCCAGACGTTGGTCCTTTTAAAAACCACTACGGGCCAGACACTGTGATGTTGAACTAGGGAGCCTATATGATAGTTGATTTCTACGTAATGGCCTCAAGGCTTTAGTCACGTGCAAGGCTGTGCAGGTTATCAATCAATTATTTAGATCACCTCGGTGGTTCTCAGTAGTGTGGTCCCTGAGCAGGTCAAAGTAAAGAAAATAACAGAAGAAAATAAAATTATAATAATCAATAAAGAGAAAAAAGAAAAAGGGGCAGAGAGAGAGAGAGAGAGAATAGCAAAACCTATGCAGGGCTCGAAATTGCCACCATTTTGGTCGCATATGCGGCCGAAATGTTATCTATGCGACCTCAAAATATATTTGGGAGCATTTTTGCGAGTGCATAAAATTGTTGTGTGCGACCAGTTTTTACTGCAAAATGTTCACCACATGCGCCGATTTGGGAGACATTCACGCAGAATGCATCTTTGCTCTTGAAATGCGAAACGCAGCGCTCAGGAATGGTTTCAAAAAGTTGTCATGTCAACTTGCTGCAGTAAACAAAGCCAAGTCCGTCATGCTTGCCCCGCCTTCGCGCTCTTCTTATTGGCCCACTGCTCTGGCCCGGAAATATCAGCTGTCAATCACTCAGTCAATGCCTTCTGGCTTGGGATGACAGAGAGAGCTACTACCGCGAAAAACTGTAAAGCGCTGAAGATGAGAATGACGATAACACTGACAGATTTTGATTTAGAAACCATGGCATCTAAAGTTACAAATAATGACACTTGATCTTAGTAGTGATCATGTGCTGAATGTTAATCCACCATCTACATTTTTCGAAGAGTGAATAAAAGACTTCCGTATGAAAAGTCTGTGGGATGGAATTTTCAGGTAACTGTTTGCCACATTTAGCACAAGAGGTTCTGTTTAATCCTTCATATAATCGCTAGATGCTGTCCGCTGTGCAAGTGTCAGCTATATGTAAAATGTAACACCACGTACACCATCGCAAACGGGCTTGCGCCGAGAAAACTAATCGCTACTCATGAAGACCGGTATGGCTATTAACATGACGTTTGCATATAATAAGGTACAGTATATGACCAAAACATCAGTGCAATATCGGACACCATCCGTGAGAACAGCACAGTTATATCGTTAACAGATTCATTCATGTCAAGCAGTGCGTGCAGGGCCGGCGAGCGCTCCAAATATCCTTTGCTCACTCAGTTATGTTACAGAAATGTATTTTCTTGTGATAACGGGATTTCGTTGAGACATATTTTCCTTACGCTTGCTTGTATATTTTTTGCTTGTTAGTTTAATTACTGTTGATTTTAAAGGCAATAAATCTGTTTGTATAAAACTTGTAGTAACGGTGCTTACAAGAGCGACTAAATTTTGGCTGATGCGCCGAAATTTTTAAAGTTAGGAGCCCCGGTGCTACTCAGCAAAAAGCTTAATTTCGAGCCCTGCTATAATTATGTCTACAACAGAGCGTTCTTTAGAGGGTCTATGGTCCTGTTGTGGTTCAGGTTCAGACTAGGCTTTACATGCTTCTTGAGCTTTGATGGTGAGTTAAAAGGCATCCAGACGAAAATCGCAATGATTAGCTATCTGGCTAGACTTTCCCCAACGCCTACTGCAGTTACTATCAGGTTACTTGCACACACTGCAACCAGATGCAAACTCTCAAACAGTATGGGCCTCTAGCACAATACGTAACACTCAATGAGATCACCGACCACCTGGCAGGACTCAAAATTGGGGTTCGCCTGAAGATTCCGGTGCCACTCTAGGCCTACAGTGTTTCCCCCACCATTATATTAGGGGGGCTCCCCGCCCCCCCCTTGAAGTCAAGTTAACTGTATTTTATACATCGCACCAGATCACAACTTCTTTTAATAAACAAGCTAAATAGCCGTATGTAATATCTTATTTACACAACGACATGTGATTTCGGTCTCTACATGGTCGCTCGATTACAAATTTCTGCTCTCTGAATCACCCACAGTGGAGTTCTACACAGCCACTCTCAGCTGTATGGGAATGAGACTGCGCGCCACGTCTGACAGGACCCAAAACGCACGTGCACTTCCGTATATTATGCATAAGCCACAGCAGCCAAAACTAAGGTAAATGATGGCCCAATCCCAATTCTATTTTTGTACCCTTCCCCCTTCCCACTGGCCTTTAAAAGACAGGGTGAAGGGGAAGGGCTTCAAAACGTACCCCTAAAGCTACGGTCACACTAGAGTTTGTGCGTGCGAAATTCTGTCGTGCAGAGCTGCGAAAAGGGGCGGGATTAAACAACATGATTAGACATTAAAAAAGCGAGCGATTGCTCCAGGTTTTAAATTTCTGTCCAAAGAGGGTCATGTTTTGATACTCGATTGGTCTCACGGAGTCAAGTGATGCGATTTCGCAGGTCAGAGTTCACCAAGCTTAAACTTTGCACCGCAGCAACCTGCGAAACTTGGCGCATGACCCTGCGTTTGCGGTCTGACGCATTCGCGTGCGTATGAGTGGAAGTCTATGGGAGAAAAAGCTTAGTGTGACCCCTTAGCTTAAGAATTGGGACAGCACTACAGCACCTGCTCTCGTCAACATATGTCATCGCGATCTCTTGCTTCATATGAGATTAGACGATTGCGACTGCTGTAGTTATTCCAGTCGAGTTATTTATTGGTATTTATCTTCAGGAAATCACTGAAGGCATATGTTATGTAACCATAACGGTCTAATGTGACAATAAGATCGTAGCACTGCGCATCTAACACAGTGGCCATATTCATCTATGTAAACACACCAAAAACAACATTAACATTAAAGCAGACACCGTAAAAAACCCATTTCCAGCCATTAGACTTATCTGGCAGGGTATTCGAGTGTCATCGAGTGACAGAATGCTGTGGGACTGCAATACAGGAGTCATGATTATGGACTATAGATTGCGAAATTAAGCGGTTTTTATGTTAGCGGGGTTTTTTTAAAGCGTGGCGGTAAAACACGTACGCCGTTATGAATGCATTAAAACAAGTGTTTGTTTGTTGTAAAAAAAGTTGTAATAATGACAAAGAAAAATACAAATTTGTGGATCTTCTTACTTCCGGGTGTAACTGTCTGCCATCGTGGCTGGTGTATTCTGGGAAATTTTCGTACCCCTTGGTTTCGAGTGTGGTCCTGAAAAATCTTTATTCGACGGGCTATTCACCCCTTCCCCTTAGCCCTACGCCTTCAAGCTAAAGAGAATTGGGACACCCCTCCCCTTGACGTGGACGCGCAAAACGAGGGGAGGAAGGGGCAAGGGGAAGGGCTAAGGGGTGGAATTGGGATTGGGCCGATGTGTGGGAGCGTAATGCGCTCGGTCGCAGCAGCTAAAATATATACAGATGCGATGGGACCTCTGTGTAGTTTATTAGCGCGACCCGCGCGAGTGATGCATACTTTGCTGCAAGTGCAGCCATTGTGTCTCCAGGGTTTTGAGCTGCTGTGGCGCGTTCTCCCCCATCTAGCGTCTCATCCAACCAGACCTCTCCCAGAAGCTCCGCGAGTCTCCTGCAAATTTATACCGGCCCCGTGATCCCCTAAAATGAGTTATAATACTCGGAAATCATGGCGACGAGAGTAAACGAGCAAGACAACAGATCGCGAGAGGCACAGTAATGTTCTAAGCATTACATTACAATCTTCGGTTAAATGAACACAGCAGTAAAGATATCGCGAGTGCGAATCCCTCTATCTACGAGTGATCTGCTGTCATTAGTTGGGGACCAGCTAAATATTTGAATGGTCCTGCATGTATTTAGGCCTTTTTACATATATGACAACTGTAAGTTCTGTTTTGACAAGATTGCAAGTTCACTAAAAGCTGGCTGGAACTATTAGATGAATAAAACTTTTTTTACATGAATATTTAACTATATAGATTTTTGTTATACACTCATTGCTATAAACAGTAGTTTATAGACCTCTTTCCTTTTAGTAAAGAAGTTTTAGATTCATAGGAGTGCATTTTAATTGCTATGCATCAAACGTACGCTCCATACGTGTCCTTGGTTGAGTCATGTTGAATTCTTCTTTTGTCATTTGCAGTGTTTGCAAATTGCATTGTAATTTTTCATAACAATTTTTATATCTGTGTCATATTATTTTCTGTGGCGGTTCATTCTGCTGTGGTGACCCCTGATAACTAGGGGACTAAGCCAGAGTAAAATTAGCGGATGAATTATTTTTTGTAAAGCTGCTTTCTGGCTGTGACACGTTCACCCCTGGGGCCTCATGTATCAACGTTCATGTATCAAGGTTTCACGCTCACGTTTGGATTGACTAACGATAAAATGAACGTGGGTATGTGCGCTGGTCTACGCCAACTTCATGCCTGGCGTACGTGCATTTCTTGTCTGTGTCTGTTTTGTTTCCATTGGCGACTCCTAAAGGCAGTTGTGTTAAATTGCACACCACAAAGTGCCTGAGCCGTGCAATGGCAGCTGTACGAGACGGGTTCATCCGCATGTCTAGCAGGTATATAAGGTTTCCATACCATGCAGTTGAGCAGCCAAACATTAAAGCACAATTTGCTGCGGTCGCCGGTTTGCCCGATGTAATCGGAGCGATCTACAGCACACACATTGCTATAAAGGCGCCATATGAAGACGAATTTGCATACATGAATCCGAAACATTACCATTCAATAAATGTGCAAATAAAATATAGTGCACAGACTTATTAATGATTCCTACTTGTCTTCCTCGTGATGAAGAGTAGGCAAAATCGGATATGTAGCAGGGGAAAAAAGAAGAATGAGCTCATCAGACGGCGGATTCGGTTCATGCTCGAACGTGTCAAAACATGTTGCCATGCGTTTTTACGAGCTACGCCACTCACGCTGTTAAAGACACCACAACATTTTACACCTTTACATCGCACTATTTCTTTTTTTAATCCACTCAGTGCGATGTTCAGACCCCACTGTGTTAACCGCATCAGCTAAACTCTCCCACTCTATTTTTTCTTTCGTTATTAATTGCGGAGGACAAACTTGCAAATAACACAGTTTTGCTCCGGTTTCTCTCTTTTTGCTTGCTTTTGCCATTGCTTTTTCGTTGGGTTTTGCCAAAATAGAGTCATTAGCATATTGATACAGGGGAGGAGGCGGGGAAGGGGTTTTGCGCTCGTGCGCTCAGTTTCACGTTCATTCGGATGTACAAAGAGAATATGCGTGTGATTCGGCGTGCGCAGTGTTTCATACATCTGAATTTTTTTACTGCGTACGCACATTTACAGCTTGTTTCAACGCAATGTTTTAGTATGATTTCAGCGCAAGTCTTCGTACATGAGGCCCCTGGTTATTAGATGGTTATAAGAGACTTGTTTAAGGTATTATATGCAGCATCCTTTATTTTTTCTCTTTGGTAAGGCTAGATCTTCTCTTAAGGTTCATACTTAGAGGCAGATGTGCTCAATGCATTATCAAGCTTGAAGCATTAGAATCGGTGATCAGTATTAGCCGATCACCATGACAAGAAATCGGTACTCGATATCAGCTGCAAAAATCCTGATCGCAGCATCCCTAGCTTTGACCCAACTTGGCTTTCAGAGCAGCAATACTCCCCCTGGCTGCAAAAGGCTACATCTTGGTAAGTCAGTATATACACTCTTAGGAAAAAGAAGTATACTTAAGTAAAGGTCAAGTATAAAAGTATGCTTTATTTAGTAAGTAATTAAGCCCGAGATACACTGCAGTGACAAAAGCTGCACATTTTGTGGATAAAAAATAAATAACAAATATAAAAATAAATGTTAATTTTTAGCTTGTACAATTGTACACACTGAAATAATTGTTGTTTTTTTACTTCTGTCGTTAAAAGAAACAAATTAGCACCATGACTCTTTGTGTCGGTGTCAGTCTGAACTGTTACGCCGCACCACGCCGAAACCCCCCCACCCCCCCAAAACTGTAAACCTGGGGAAAACACTGGCCGATAAAGTGAGGTTGCCAATCTCAGTCAGGCGGGCACACGTGTGGAATCATGACAGGGTAATAAACCAAGGTTGACCGAATGCCAGTGGACACGGTAGATGCTACTTGGAGTACGATGTAGCTGATGCCTCACTGCGGTTCGCAACCCGAGTTACAGGGCCAAGATATCTGACGTGTCCTCCAGCAGGGGTCAGTTATGTCAGACAGATGAACCCAATCTTTTGATTTGCAAAATGGACAACCTGTATCATTAATCACACAAACACAAGGCTATAAAAGTCTAAGATAAAGGCAGTGCTGGTAAAATCTACTATTTTGGGCCAACCAATCTAAGTAAAAACCATTAGTATGCTTAGTATCTGATTGCTTACAAAGCTTCTATCAGTTTATGAATCTTAATGATCAATAATAACCAGTTATTATTAAGTATGAATACTCAGAACCAGAGATGTATAAAGTACTACAGACGCAGACTAAAGTAAAAGTACAAGTGCTCTATCAAAAAAGTGACTTGAGTAGAAGTTGAAGTGCTCTTTAAGCACCATACTTAAGTGGAAGTATTAACACTTTTTGTACTGAAGTATTTAAACTACTTTATTGTACTCAAGTGGTTTATTTCAAAGTTTACTACTCAAGTACTGAAAGTAAAAGTACAAGTATTGTGGAATGTAGTTATTAAAGAAAGCAGTCAAAAGACATCATATTGTTCTGGTAATTTTAAATATCTTTTTTGGAAGCACGTGATTAAGCAGAACGAAAAGAAACACGGCTTACGGTACTGTTTTTCTCTCGCGCTTGAATCACAGATCTGACAGATTGTAACAGCTTTAACACACACCTTTCAGAGTTGTGTGTCACAAAAACACTCTGTAATCCACTCAAAACGCCATTGAAACCCATTTTCGGATCGCAAATTACCAGTTGTAAACGCTGTCAGCGGAAGTTCTAAACATTCCACCGGAAGACGCTGGTCGCTATGGCGCCCTCCATGCAGCAGCCAAGACAAAGGTCTATAATTGTAACGAGTAGGGGTGTGGATCTACACTGGTCTCACGGTTGGGTTCGGTAACGATTATCATGCCATCCATTCGATTCAATTCCATATCTCGGTGCATTGACAATGCTTTCCATACATAATTTGATTTTTTTCTTCACAGCACAAGAATTTTTGTTTATTCAAATCTATAAATATATTTCTATATTAGCAGTAAGATATATGAATTGTACCCTTAAGTTGACCTGCTCAAAGAAAACACTCATTTCTGAAAAGTGTCAAACAAAACTCCAACACATGCACAGAAGACATCATGAGCATTTGTAGCTAATAAACTAATGTAAATATCATCCCGCTTCCCCGAGGTCTTACACCTCTGGGATTGGTTATTGTTTTCACCTGCTCAACAGAAAGGGCTGCGATCGGCTTTAGAAAAGAAAGCGCCGTTCACCGATGGCGGGAAGAACAGCTTCGGTTACAGTCTGTATGCGCATAATACGCGATTATCACAGGTAATCCGTAATAGACACAGTGGAGAATACATACTCCACAGGCACACTCGTGTCCTGATCCACAAGTATCGCTTTAACAGCCAAGAGGAGAGGAAAAGTTGCCTCACAAACAGGTCAGCGGGTCAAAGCGGACTCTGTAATTATTTATTTATTTAGAAAGAGAATTACAACTACCTCTTGTGAAGTAGATGAATAGTTTAGAAGTTTTAGGAAACTTGTTCAAGTAAAGCTTGTAGCAAGGCTCCATCGTTAAATTGACCTTTTCTGTGCGGCAAAACAAAAGACAATCCAACGTGGTTAAAGCGTGACTTATTGACTAGTCATATACATATATACATTACTAGGCTGACAGGGTCATCAGCTAGGGGAAATGTGCAGGCCAGACGTTGGTCCTTTTAAAAACCACTACGGGCCAGACACTGTGATGTTGAACTAGGGAGCCTATATGATAGTTGATTTCTACGTAATGGCCTCAAGGCTTTAGTCACGTGCAAGGCTGTGCAGGTTATCAATCAATTATTTAGATCACCTCGGTGGTTCTCAGTAGTGTGGTCCCTGAGCAGGTCAAAGTAAAGAAAATAACAGAAGAAAATAAAATTATAATAATCAATAAAGAGAAAAAAGAAAAAGGGGCAGAGAGAGAGAGAGAGAGAGAGAATAGCAAAACCTACGCAGGGCTCGAAATTGCCACCATTTTGGTCGCATATGCGGCCGAAATGTTATCTATGCGACCTCAAAATATATTTGGGAGCATTTTTGCGAGTGCATAAAATTGTTGTGTGCGACCAGTTTTTACTGCAAAATGTTCACCACATGCGCCGATTTGGGAGACATTCACGCAGAATGCATCTTTGCTCTTGAAATGCGAAACGCAGCGCTCAGGAATGGTTTCAAAAAGTTGTCATGTCAACTTGCTGCAGTAAACAAAGCCAAGTCCGTCATGCTTGCCCCGCCTTCGCGCTCTTCTTATTGGCCCACTGCTCTGGCCCGGAAATATCAGCTGTCAATCACTCAGTCAATGCCTTCTGGCTTGGGATGACAGAGAGAGCTACTACCGCGAAAAACTGTAAAGCGCTGAAGATGAGAATGACGATAACACTGACAGATTTTGATTTAGAAACCATGGCATCTAAAGTTACAAATAATGACACTTGATCTTAGTAGTGATCATGTGCTGAATGTTAATCCACCATCTACATTTTTCGAAGAGTGAATAAAAGACTTCCGTATGAAAAGTCTGTGGGATGGAATTTTCAGGTAACTGTTTGCCACATTTAGCACAAGAGGTTCTGTTTAATCCTTCATATAATCGCTAGATGCTGTCCGCTGTGCAAGTGTCAGCTATATGTAAAATGTAACACCACGTACACCATCGCAAACGGGCTTGCGCCGAGAAAACTAATCGCTACTCATGAAGACCGGTATGGCTATTAACATGACGTTTGCATATAATAAGGTACAGTATATGACCAAAACATCAGTGCAATATCGGACACCATCCGTGAGAACAGCACAGTTATATCGTTAACAGATTCATTCATGTCAAGCAGTGCGTGCAGGGCCGGCGAGCGCTCCAAATATCCTTTGCTCACTCAGTTATGTTACAGAAATGTATTTTCTTGTGATAACGGGATTTCGTTGAGACATATTTTCCTTACGCTTGCTTGTATATTTTTTGCTTGTTAGTTTAATTACTGTTGATTTTAAAGGCAATAAATCTGTTTGTATAAAACTTGTAGTAACGGTGCTTACAAGAGCGACTAAATTTTGGCTGATGCGCCGAAATTTTTAAAGTTAGGAGCCCCGGTGCTACTCAGCAAAAAGCTTAATTTCGAGCCCTGCTATAATTATGTCTACAACAGAGCGTTCTTTAGAGGGTCTATGGTCCTGTTGTGGTTCAGGTTCAGACTAGGCTTTACATGCTTCTTGAGCTTTGATGGTGAGTTAAAAGGCATCCAGACGAAAATCGCAATGATTAGCTATCTGGCTAGACTTTCCCCAACGCCTACTGCAGTTACTATCAGGTTACTTGCACACACTGCAACCAGATGCAAACTCTCAAACAGTATGGGCCTCTAGCACAATACGTAACACTCAATGAGATCACCGACCACCTGGCAGGACTCAAAATTGGGGTTCGCCTGAAGATTCCGGTGCCACTCTAGGCCTACAGTGTTTCCCCCACCATTATATTAGGGGGGCTCCCCGCCCCCCCCTTGAAGTCAAGTTAACTGTATTTTATACATCGCACCAGATCACAACTTCTTTTAATAAACAAGCTAAATAGCCGTATGTAATATCTTATTTACACAACGACATGTGATTTCGGTCTCTACATGGTCGCTCGATTACAAATTTCTGCTCTCTGAATCACCCACAGTGGAGTTCTACACAGCCACTCTCAGCTGTATGGGAATGAGACTGCGCGCCACGTCTGACAGGACCCAAAACGCACGTGCACTTCCGTATATTATGCATAAGCCACAGCAGCCAAAACTAAGGTAAATGATGGCCCAATCCCAATTCTATTTTTGTACCCTTCCCCCTTCCCACTGGCCTTTAAAAGACAGGGTGAAGGGGAAGGGCTTCAAAACGTACCCCTAAAGCTACGGTCACACTAGAGTTTGTGCGTGCGAAATTCTGTCGTGCAGAGCTGCGAAAAGGGGCGGGATTAAACAACATGATTAGACATTAAAAAAGCGAGCGATTGCTCCAGGTTTTAAATTTCTGTCCAAAGAGGGTCATGTTTTGATACTCGATTGGTCTCACGGAGTCAAGTGATGCGATTTCGCAGGTCAGAGTTCACCAAGCTTAAACTTTGCACCGCAGCAACCTGCGAAACTTGGCGCATGACCCTGCGTTTGCGGTCTGACGCATTCGCGTGCGTATGAGTGGAAGTCTATGGGAGAAAAAGCTTAGTGTGACCCCTTAGCTTAAGAATTGGGACAGCACTACAGCACCTGCTCTCGTCAACATATGTCATCGCGATCTCTTGCTTCATATGAGATTAGACGATTGCGACTGCTGTAGTTATTCCAGTCGAGTTATTTATTGGTATTTATCTTCAGGAAATCACTGAAGGCATATGTTATGTAACCATAACGGTCTAATGTGACAATAAGATCGTAGCACTGCGCATCTAACACAGTGGCCATATTCATCTATGTAAACACACCAAAAACAACATTAACATTAAAGCAGACACCGTAAAAAACCCATTTCCAGCCATTAGACTTATCTGGCAGGGTATTCGAGTGTCATCGAGTGACAGAATGCTGTGGGACTGCAATACAGGAGTCATGATTATGGACTATAGATTGCGAAATTAAGCGGTTTTTATGTTAGCGGGGTTTTTTTAAAGCGTGGCGGTAAAACACGTACGCCGTTATGAATGCATTAAAACAAGTGTTTGTTTGTTGTAAAAAAAGTTGTAATAATGACAAAGAAAAATACAAATTTGTGGATCTTCTTACTTCCGGGTGTAACTGTCTGCCATCGTGGCTGGTGTATTCTGGGAAATTTTCGTACCCCTTGGTTTCGAGTGTGGTCCTGAAAAATCTTTATTCGACGGGCTATTCACCCCTTCCCCTTAGCCCTACGCCTTCAAGCTAAAGAGAATTGGGACACCCCTCCCCTTGACGTGGACGCGCAAAACGAGGGGAGGAAGGGGCAAGGGGAAGGGCTAAGGGGTGAAATTGGGATTGGGCCGATGTGTGGGAGCGTAATGCGCTCGGTCGCAGCAGCTAAAATATATACAGATGCGATGGGACCTCTGTGTAGTTTATTAGCGCGACCCGCGCGAGTGATGCATACTTTGCTGCAAGTGCAGCCATTGTGTCTCCAGGGTTTTGAGCTGCTGTGGCGCGTTCTCCCCCATCTAGCGTCTCATCCAACCAGACCTCTCCCAGAAGCTCCGCGAGTCTCCTGCAAATTTATACCGGCCCCGTGATCCCCTAAAATGAGTTATAATACTCGGAAATCATGGCGACGAGAGTAAACGAGCAAGACAACAGATCGTGAGAGGCACAGTAATGTTCTAAGCATTACATTACAATCTTCGGTTAAATGAACACAGCAGTAAAGATATCGCGAGTGCGAATCCCTCTATCTACGAGTGATCTGCTGTCATTAGTTGGGGACCAGCTAAATATTTGAATGGTCCTGCATGTATTTAGGCCTTTTTACATATATGACAACTGTAAGTTCTGTTTTGACAAGATTGCAAGTTCACTAAAAGCTGGCTGGAACTATTAGATGAATAAAACTTTTTTTACATGAATATTTAACTATATAGATTTTTGTTATACACTCATTGCTATAAACAGTAGTTTATAGACCTCTTTCCTTTTAGTAAAGAAGTTTTAGATTCATAGGAGTGCATTTTAATTGCTATGCATCAAACGTACGCTCCATACGTGTCCTTGGTTGAGTCATGTTGAATTCTTCTTTTGTCATTTGCAGTGTTTGCAAATTGCATTGTAATTTTTCATAACAATTTTTATATCTGTGTCATATTATTTTCTGTGGCGGTTCATTCTGCTGTGGTGACCCCTGATAACTAGGGGACTAAGCCAGAGTAAAATTAGCGGATGAATTATTTTTTGTAAAGCTGCTTTCTGGCTGTGACACGTTCACCCCTGGGGCCTCATGTATCAACGTTCATGTATCAAGGTTTCACGCTCACGTTTGGATTGACTAACGATGAAATGAACGTGGGTATGTGCGCTGGTCTACGCCAACTTCATGCCTGGCGTACGTGCATTTCTTGTCTGTGTCTGTTTTGTTTCCATTGGCGACTCCTAGAGGCAGTTGTGTTAAATTGCACACCACAAAGTGCCTGAGCCGTGCAATGGCAGCTGTACGAGACGGGTTCATCCGCATGTCTAGCAGGTATATAAGGTTTCCATACCATGCAGTTGAGCAGCCAAACATTAAAGCACAATTTGCTGCGGTCGCCGGTTTGCCCGATGTAATCGGAGCGATCTACAGCACACACATTGCTATAAAGGCGCCATATGAAGACGAATTTGCATACATGAATCCGAAACATTACCATTCAATAAATGTGCAAATAAAATATAGTGCACAGACTTATTAATGATTCCTACTTGTCTTCCTCGTGATGAAGAGTAGGCAAAATCGGATATGTAGCAGGGGAAAAAAGAAGAATGAGCTCATCAGACGGCGGATTCGGTTCATGCTCGAACGTGTCAAAACATGTTGCCATGCGTTTTTACGAGCTACGCCACTCACGCTGTTAAAGACACCACAACATTTTACACCTTTACATCGCACTATTTCTTTTTTTAATCCACTCAGTGCGATGTTCAGACCCCACTGTGTTAACCGCATCAGCTAAACTCTCCCACTCTATTTTTTCTTTCGTTATTAATTGCGGAGGACAAACTTGCAAATAACACAGTTTTGCTCCGGTTTCTCTCTTTTTGCTTGCTTTTGCCATTGCTTTTTCGTTGGGTTTTGCCAAAATAGAGTCATTAGCATATTGATACAGGGGAGGAGGCGGGGAAGGGGTTTTGCGCTCGTGCGCTCAGTTTCACGTTCATTCGGATGTACAAAGAGAATATGCGTGTGATTCGGCGTGCGCAGTGTTTCATACATCTGAATTTTTTTACTGCGTACGCACATTTACAGCTTGTTTCAACGCAATGTTTTAGTATGATTTCAGCGCAAGTCTTCGTACATGAGGCCCCTGGTTATTAGATGGTTATAAGAGACTTGTTTAAGGTATTATATGCAGCATCCTTTATTTTTTCTCTTTGGTAAGGCTAGATCTTCTCTTAAGGTTCATACTTAGAGGCAGATGTGCTCAATGCATTATCAAGCTTGAAGCATTAGACTCGGTGATCAGTATTAGCCGATCACCATGACAAGAAATCGGTACTCGATATCAGCTGCAAAAATCCTGATCGCAGCATCCCTAGCTTTGACCCAACTTGGCTTTCAGAGCAGCAATACTCCCCCTGGCTGCAAAAGGCTGCATCTTGGTAAGTCAGTATATACACTCTTAGGAAAAAGAAGTATACTTAAGTAAAGGTCAAGTATAAAAGTATGATTTATTTAGTAAGTAATTAAGCCCGAGATACACTGCAGTGACAAAAGCTGCACATTTTGTGGATAAAAAATAAATAACAAATATAAAAATAAATGTTAATTTTTAGCTTGTACAATTGTACACACTGAAATAATTGTTGTTTTTTTACTTCTGTCGTTAAAAGAAACAAATTAGCACCATGACTCTTTGTGTCGGTGTCAGTCTGAACTGTTACGCCGCACCACGCCGAAACCCCCCCACCCCCCCAAAACTGTAAACCTGGGGAAAACACTGGCCGATAAAGTGAGGTTGCCAATCTCAGTCAGGCGGGCACACGTGTGGAATCATGACAGGGTAATAAACCAAGGTTGACCGAATGCCAGTGGACACGGTAGATGCTACTTGGAGTACGATGTAGCTGATGCCTCACTGCGGTTCGCAACCCGAGTTACAGGGCCAAGATATCTGACGTGTCCTCCAGCAGGGGTCAGTTATGTCAGACAGATGAACCCAATCTTTTGATTTGCAAAATGGACAACCTGTATCATTAATCACACAAACACAAGGCTATAAAAGTCTAAGATAAAGGCAGTGCTGGTAAAATCTACTATTTTGGGCCAACCAATCTAAGTAAAAACCATTAGTATGCTTAGTATCTGATTGCTTACAAAGCTTCTATCAGTTTATGAATCTTAATGATCAATAATAACCAGTTATTATTAGGTATGAATACTCAGAACCAGAGATGTATAAAGTACTACAGACGCAGACTAAAGTAAAAGTACAAGTGCTCTATCAAAAAAGTGACTTGAGTAGAAGTTGAAGTGCTCTTTAAGCACCATACTTAAGTGGAAGTATTAACACTTTTTGTACTTAAGTATTTAAACTACTTTATTGTACTCAAGTGGTTTATTTCAAAGTTTACTACTCAAGTACTGAAAGTAAAAGTACAAGTATTGTGGAATGTAGTTATTAAAGAAAGCAGTCAAAAGACATCATATTGTTCTGGTAATTTTAAATATCTTTTTTGAAAGCACGTGATTAAGCAGAACGAAAAGAAACACGGCTTACGGTACTGTTTTTCTCTCGCGCTTGAATCACAGATCTGACAGATTGTAACAGCTTTAACACACACCTTTCAGAGTTGTGTGTCACAAAAACACTCTGTAATCCACTCAAAACGCCATTGAAACCCATTTTCGGATCGCAAATTACCAGTTGTAAACGCTGTCAGCGGAAGTTCTAAACATTCCACCGGAAGACGCTGGTCGCTATGGCGCCCTCCATGCAGCAGCCAAGACAAAGGTCTATAATTGTAACGAGTAGGGGTGTGGATCTACACTGGTCTCACGGTTGGGTTCGGTAACGATTATCATGCCATCCATTCGATTCAATTCCATATCTCGGTGCATTGACAATGCTTTCCATACATAATTTGATTTTTTTCTTCACAGCACAAGAATTTTTGTTTATTCAAATCTATAAATATATTTCTATATTAGCAGTAAGATATATGAATTGTACCCTTAAGTTGACCTGCTCAAAGAAAACACTCATTTCTGAAAAGTGTCAAACAAAACTCCAACACATGCACAGAAGACATCATGAGCATTTGTAGCTAATAAACTAATGTAAATATCATCCCGCTTCCCCGAGGTCTTACACCTCTGGGATTGGTTATTGTTTTCACCTGCTCAACAGAAAGGGCTGCGATCGGCTTTAGAAAAGAAAGCGCCGTTCACCGATGGCGGGAAGAACAGCTGCGGTTACAGTCTTTATGCGCATAATACGCGATTATCACAGGTAATCCGTAATAGACACAGTGGAGAATACATATTCCACAGGCACACTCGTGTCTTGATCCACAAGTATCGCTTTAACAGCCAAGAGGAGAGGAAAAGTTGCCTCACAAACAGGTCAGCGGGTCAAAGCGGACTCTGTAATTATTTATTTATTTAGAAAGAGAATTACAACTACCTCTTGTGAAGTAGATGAATAGTTTAGAAGTTTTAGGAAACTTGTTCAAGTAAAGCTTGTAGCAAGGCTCCATCGTTAAACTGACCTTTTCTGTGCGGCAGAACAAAAGACAATCCAACGTGGTTAAAGCGTGACTTATTGACTAGTCATATACATATATACATTACTAGGCTGACAGGGTCATCAGCTAGGGGAAATGTGCAGGCCAGACGTTGGTCCTTTTAAAAACCACTACGGGCCAGACACTGTGATGTTGAACTAGGGAGCCTATATGATAGTTGATTTCTACGTAATGGCCTCAAGGCTTTAGTCACGTGCAAGGCTGTGCAGGTTATCAATCAATTATTTAGATCACCTCGGTGGTTCTCAGTAGTGTGGTCCCTGAGCAGGTCAAAGTAAAGAAAATAACAGAAGAAAATAAAATTATAATAATCAATAAAGAGAAAAAAGAAAAAGGGGCAGAGAGAGAGAGAGAGAGAGAGAGAATAGCAAAACCTATGCAGGGCTCGAAATTGCCACCATTTTGGTCGCATATGCGGCCGAAATGTTATCTATGCGACCTCAAAATATATTTGGGAGCATTTTTGCGAGTGCATAAAATTGTTGTGTGCGACCAGTTTTTACTGCAAAATGTTCACCACATGCGCCGATTTGGGAGACATTCACGCAGAATGCATCTTTGCTCTTGAAATGCGAAACGCAGCGCTCAGGAATGGTTTCAAAAAGTTGTCATGTCAACTTGCTGCAGTAAACAAAGCCAAGTCCGTCATGCTTGCCCCGCCTTCGCGCTCTTCTTATTGGCCCACTGCTCTGGCCCGGAAATATCAGCTGTCAATCACTCAGTCAATGCCTTCTGGCTTGGGATGACAGAGAGAGCTACTACCGCGAAAAACTGTAAAGCGCTGAAGATGAGAATGACGATAACACTGACAGATTTTGATTTAGAAACCATGGCATCTAAAGTTACAAATAATGACACTTGATCTTAGTAGTGATCATGTGCTGAATGTTAATCCACCATCTACATTTTTCGAAGAGTGAATAAAAGACTTCCGTATGAAAAGTCTGTGGGATGGAATTTTCAGGTAACTGTTTGCCACATTTAGCACAAGAGGTTCTGTTTAATCCTTCATATAATCGCTAGATGCTGTCCGCTGTGCAAGTGTCAGCTATATGTAAAATGTAACACCACGTACACCATCGCAAACGGGCTTGCGCCGAGAAAACTAATCGCTACTCATGAAGACCGGTATGGCTATTAACATGACGTTTGCATATAATAAGGTACAGTATATGACCAAAACATCAGTGCAATATCGGACACCATCCGTGAGAACAGCACAGTTATATCGTTAACAGATTCATTCATGTCAAGCAGTGCGTGCAGGGCCGGCGAGCGCTCCAAATATCCTTTGCTCACTCAGTTATGTTACAGAAATGTATTTTCTTGTGATAACGGGATTTCGTTGAGACATATTTTCCTTACGCTTGCTTGTATATTTTTTGCTTGTTAGTTTAATTACTGTTGATTTTAAAGGCAATAAATCTGTTTGTATAACACTTGTAGTAACGGTGCTTATAAGAGCGACTAAATTTTGGCTGATGCGCCGAAATTTTTAAAGTTAGGAGCCCCGGTGCTACTCAGCAAAAAGCTTAATTTCGAGCCCTGCTATAATTATGTCTACAACAGAGCGTTCTTTAGAGGGTCTATGGTCCTGTTGTGGTTCAGGTTCAGACTAGGCTTTACATGCTTCTTGAGCTTTGATGGTGAGTTAAAAGGCATCCAGACGAAAATCGCAATGATTAGCTATCTGGCTAGACTTTCCCCAACGCCTACTGCAGTTACTATCAGGTTACTTGCACACACTGCAACCAGATGCAAACTCTCAAACAGTATGGGCCTCTAGCACAATACGTAACACTCAATGAGATCACCGACCACCTGGCAGGACTCAAAATTGGGGTTCGCCTGAAGATTCCGGTGCCACTCTAGGCCTACAGTGTTTCCCCCACCATTATATTAGGGGGGCTCCCCGCCCCCCCCTTGAAGTCAAGTTAACTGTATTTTATACATCGCACCAGATCACAACTTCTTTTAATAAACAAGCTAAATAGCCGTATGTAATATCTTATTTACACAACGACATGTGATTTCGGTCTCTACATGGTCGCTCGATTACAAATTTCTGCTCTCTGAATCACCCACAGTGGAGTTCTACACAGCCACTCTCAGCTGTATGGGAATGAGACTGCGCGCCACGTCTGACAGGACCCAAAGCGCACGTGCACTTCCGTATATTATGCATAAGCCACAGCAGCCAAAACTAAGGTAAATGATGGCCCAATCCCAATTCTATTTTTGTACCCTTCCCCCTTCCCACTGGCCTTTAAAAGACAGGGTGAAGGGGAAGGGCTTCAAAACGTACCCCTAAAGCTACGGTCACACTAGAGTTTGTGCGTGCGAAATTCTGTCGTGCGGAGCTGAGAAAAGGGGCGGGATTAAACAACATGATTAGACATTAAAAAAGCGAGCGATTGCTCCAGGTTTTAAATTTCTGTCCAAAGAGGGTCATGTTTTGATACTCGATTGGTCTCACGGAGTCAAGTGATGCGATTTCGCAGGTCAGAGTTCACCAAGCTTAAACTTTGCACCGCAGCAACCTGCGAAACTTGGCGCATGACCCTGCGTTTGCGGTCTGACGCATTCGCGTGCGTATGAGTGGAAGTCTATGGGAGGAAAAGCTTAGTGTGACCCCTTAGCTTAAGAATTGGGACAGCACTACAGCACCTGCTCTCGTCAACATATGTCATCGCGATCTCTTGCTTCATATGAGATTAGACGATTGCGACTGCTGTAGTTATTCCAGTCGAGTTATTTATTGGTATTTATCTTCAGGAAATCACTGAAGGCATATGTTATGTAACCATAACGGTCTAATGTGACAATAAGATCGTAGCACTGCGCATCTAACACAGTGGCCATATTCATCTATGTAAACACACCAAAAACAACATTAACATTAAAGCAGACACCGTAAAAAACCCATTTCCAGCCATTAGACTTATCTGGCAGGGTATTCGAGTGTCATCGAGTGACAGAATGCTGTGGGACTGCAATACAGGAGTCATGATTATGGACTATAGATTGCGAAATTAAGCGGTTTTTATGTTAGCGGGGTTTTTTTAAAGCGTGGCGGTAAAACACGTACGCCGTTATGAATGCATTAAAACAAGTGTTTGTTTGTTGTAAAAAAAGTTGTAATAATGACAAAGAAAAATACAAATTTGTGGATCTTCTTACTTCCGGGTGTAACTGTCTGCCATCGTGGCTGGTGTATTCTGGGAAATTTTCGTACCCCTTGGTTTCGAGTGTGGTCCTGAAAAATCTTTATTCGACGGGCTATTCACCCCTTCCCCTTAGCCCTACGCCTTCAAGCTAAAGAGAATTGGGACACCCCTCCCCTTGACGTGGACGCGCAAAACGAGGGGAGGAAGGGGCAAGGGGAAGGGCTAAGGGGTGGAATTGGGATTGGGCCGATGTGTGGGAGCGTAATGCGCTCGGTCGCAGCAGCTAAAATATATACAGATGCGATGGGACCTCTGTGTAGTTTATTAGCGCGACCCGCGCGAGTGATGCATACTTTGCTGCAAGTGGAGCCATTGTGTCTCCAGGGTTTTGAGCTGCTGTGGCGCGTTCTCCCCCATCTAGCGTCTCATCCAACCAGACCTCTCCCAGAAGCTCCGCGAGTCTCCTGCAAATTTATACCGGCCCCGTGATCCCCTAAAATGAGTTATAATACTCGGAAATCATGGCGACGAGAGTAAACGAGCAAGACAACAGATCGCGAGAGGCACAGTAATGTTCTAAGCATTACATTACAATCTTCGGTTAAATGAACACAGCAGTAAAGATATCGCGAGTGCGAATCCCTCTATCTCCGAGTGATCTGCTGTCATTAGTTGGGGACCAGCTAAATATTTGAATGGTCCTGCATGTATTTAGGCCTTTTTACATATATGACAACTGTAAGTTCTGTTTTGACAAGATTGCAAGTTCACTAAAAGCTGGCTGGAACTATTAGATGAATAAAACTTTTTTTACATGAATATTTAACTATATAGATTTTTGTAATACACTCATTGCTATAAACAGTAGTTTATAGACCTCTTTCCTTTTAGTAAAGAAGTTTTAGATTCATAGGAGTGCATTTTAATTGCTATGCATCAAACGTACGCTCCAAACGTGTCCTTGGTTGAGTCATGTTGAATTCTTCTTTTGTCATTTGCAGTGTTTCCAAATTGCATTGTAATTTTTCATAACAATTTTTATATCTGTGTCATATTATTTTCTGTGGCGGTTCATTCTGCTGTGGTGACCCCTGATAACTAGGGGACTAAGCCAGAGTAAAATTAGCGGATGAATTATTTTTTGTAAAGCTGCTTTCTGGCTGTGACACGTTCACCCCTGGGGCCTCATGTATCAACGTTCATGTATCAAGGTTTCACGCTCACGTTTGGATTGACTAACGATGAAATGAACGTGGGTATGTGCGCTGGTCTACGCCAACTTCATGCCTGGCGTACGTGCATTTCTTGTCTGTGTCTGTTTTGTTTCCATTGGCGACTCCTAGAGGCAGTTGTGTTAAATTGCACACCACAAAGTGCCTGAGCCGTGCAATGGCAGCTGTACGAGACGGGTTCATCCGCATGTCTAGCAGGTATATAAGGTTTCCATACCATGCAGTTGAGCAGCCAAACATTAAAGCACAATTTGCTGCGGTCGCCGGTTTGCCCGATGTAATCGGAGCGATCTACAGCACACACATTGCTATAAAGGCGCCATATGAAGACGAATTTGCATACATGAATCCGAAACATTACCATTCAATAAATGTGCAAATAAAATATAGTGCACAGACTTATTAATGATTCCTACTTGTCTTCCTCGTGATGAAGAGTAGGCAAAATCGGATATGTAGCAGGGGAAAAAAGAAGAATGAGCTCATCAGACGGCGGATTCGGTTCATGCTCGAACGTGTCAAAACATGTTGCCATGCGTTTTTACGAGCTACGCCACTCACGCTGTTAAAGACACCACAACATTTTACACCTTTACATCGCACTATTTCTTTTTTTAATCCACTCAGTGCGATGTTCAGACCCCACTGTGTTAACCGCATCAGCTAAACTCTCCCACTCTATTTTTTCTTTCGTTATTAATTGCGGAGGACAAACTTGCAAATAACACAGTTTTGCTCCGGTTTCTCTCTTTTTGCTTGCTTTTGCCATTGCTTTTTCGTTGGGTTTTGCCAAAATAGAGTCATTAGCATATTGATACAGGGGAGGAGGCGGGGAAGGGGTTTTGCGCTCGTGCGCTCAGTTTCACGTTCATTCGGATGTACAAAGAGAATATGCGTGTGATTCGGCGTGCGCAGTGTTTCATACATCTGAATTTTTTTACTGCGTACGCACATTTACAGCTTGTTTCAACGCAATGTTTTAGTATGATTTCAGCGCAAGTCTTCGTACATGAGGCCCCTGGTTATTAGATGGTTATAAGAGACTTGTTTAAGGTATTATATGCAGCATCCTTTATTTTTTCTCTTTGGTAGGGCTAGATCTTCTCTTAAGGTTCATACTTAGAGGCAGATGTGCTCAATGCATTATCAAGCTTGAAGCATTAGACTCGGTGATCAGTATTAGCCGATCACCATGACAAGAAATCGGTACTCGATATCAGCTGCAAAAATCCTGATCGCAGCATCCCTAGCTTTGACCCAACTTGGCTTTCAGAGCAGCAATACTCCCCCTGGCTGCAAAAGGCTGCATCTTGGTAAGTCAGTATATACACTCTTAGGAAAAAGAAGTATACTTAAGTAAAGGTCAAGTATAAAAGTATGCTTTATTTAGTAAGTAATTAAGCCCGAGATACAATGCAGTGACAAAAGCTGCACATTTTGTGGATAAAAAATAAATAACAAATATAAAAATAAATGTTAATTTTTAGCTTGTACAATTGTACACACTGAAATAATTGTTGTTTTTTTACTTCTGTCGTTAAAAGAAACAAATTAGCACCATGACTCTTTGTGTCGGTGTCAGTCTGAACTGTTACGCCGCACCACGCCGAAACCCCCCCACCCCCCCAAAACTGTAAACCTGGGGAAAACACTGGCCGATAAAGTGAGGTTGCCAATCTCAGTCAGGCGGGCACACGTGTGGAATCATGACAGGGTAATAAACCAAGGTTGACCGAATGCCAGTGGACACGGTAGATGCTACTTGGAGTACGATGTAGCTGATGCCTCACTGCGGTTCGCAACCCGAGTTACAGGGCCAAGATATCTGACGTGTCCTCCAGCAGGGGTCAGTTATGTCAGACAGATGAACCCAATCTTTTGATTTGCAAAATGGACAACCTGTATCATTAATCACACAAACACAAGGCTATAAAAGTCTAAGATAAAGGCAGTGCTGGTAAAATCTACTATTTTGGGCCAACCAATCTAAGTAAAAACCATTAGTATGCTTAGTATCTGATTGCTTACAAAGCTTCTATCAGTTTATGAATCTTAATGATCAATAATAACCAGTTATTATTAAGTATGAATACTCAGAACCAGAGATGTATAAAGTACTACAGACGCAGACTAAAGTAAAAGTACAAGTGCTCTATCAAAAAAGTGACTTGAGTAGAAGTTGAAGTGCTCTTTAAGCACCATACTTAAGTGGAAGTATTAACACTTTTTGTACTTAAGTATTTAAACTACTTTATTGTACTCAAGTGGTTTATTTCAAAGTTTACTACTCAAGTACTGAAAGTAAAAGTACAAGTATTGTGGAATGTAGTTATTAAAGAAAGCAGTCAAAAGACATCATATTGTTCTGGTAATTTTAAATATCTTTTTTGGAAGCACGTGATTAAGCAGAACGAAAAGAAACACGGCTTACGGTACTGTTTTTCTCTCGCGCTTGAATCACAGATCTGACAGATTGTAACAGCTTTAACACACACCTTTCAGAGTTGTGTGTCACAAAAACACTCTGTAATCCACTAAAACGCCATTGAAACCCATTTTCGGATCGCAAATTACCAGTTGTAAACGCTGTCAGCGGAAGTTCTAAACATTCCACCGGAAGACGCTGGTCGCTATGGCGCCCTCCATGCAGCAGCCAAGACAAAGGTCTATAATTGTAACGAGTAGGGGTGTGGATCTACACTGGTCTCACGGTTGGGTGCGGTAACGATTATCATGCCATCCATTCGATTCAATTCCATATCTCGGTGCATTGACAATGCTTTCCATACATAATTAGATTTTTTTCTTCACAGCACAAGAATTTTTGTTTATTCAAATCTATAAATATATTTCTATATTAGCAGTAAGATATATGAATTGTACCCTTAAGTTGACCTGCTCAAAGAAAACACTCATTTCTGAAAAGTGTCAAACAAAACTCCAACACATGCACAGAAGACATCATGAGCATTTGTAGCTAATAAACTAATGTAAATATCATCCCGCTTCCCCGAGGTCTTACACCTCTGGGATTGGTTATTGTTTTCACCTGCTCAACAGAAAGGGCTGCGATCGGCTTTAGAAAAGAAAGCGCCGTTCACCGATGGCGGGAAGAACAGCTGCGGTTACAGTCTGTATGCGCATAATACGCGATTATCACAGGTAATCCGTAATAGACACAGTGGAGAATACATATTCCACAGGCACACTCGTGTCCTGATCCACAAGTATCGCTTTAACAGCCAAGAGGAGAGGAAAAGTTGCCTCACAAACAGGTCAGCGGGTCAAAGCGGACTCTGTAATTATTTATTTATTTAGAAAGAGAATTACAACTACCTCTTGTGAAGTAGATGAATAGTTTAGAAGTTTTAGGAAACTTGTTCAAGTAAAGCTTGTAGCAAGGCTCCATCGTTAAATTGACCTTTTCTGTGCGGCAAAACAAAAGACAATCCAACGTGGTTAAAGCGTGACTTATTGACTAGTCATATACATATATACATTACTAGGCTGACAGGGTCATCAGCTAGGGGAAATGTGCAGGCCAGACGTTGGTCCTTTTAAAAACCACTACGGGCCAGACACTGTGATGTTGAACTAGGGAGCCTATATGATAGTTGATTTCTACGTAATGGCCTCAAGGCTTTAGTCACGTGCAAGGCTGTGCAGGTTATCAATCAATTATTTAGATCACCTCGGTGGTTCTCAGTAGTGTGGTCCCTGAGCAGGTCAAAGTAAAGAAAATAACAGAAGAAAATAAAATTATAATAATCAATAAAGAGAAAAAAGAAAAAGGGGCAGAGAGAGAGAGAGAGAGAATAGCAAAACCTACGCAGGGCTCGAAATTGCCACCATTTTGGTCGCATATGCGGCCGAAATGTTATCTATGCGACCTCAAAATATATTTGGGAGCATTTTTGCGAGTGCATAAAATTGTTGTGTGCGACCAGTTTTTACTGCAAAATGTTCACCACATGCGCCGATTTGGGAGACATTCACGCAGAATGCATCTTTGCTCTTGAAATGCGAAACGCAGCGCTCAGGAATGGTTTCAAAAAGTTGTCATGTCAACTTGCTGCAGTAAACAAAGCCAAGTCCGTCATGCTTGCCCCGCCTTCGCGCTCTTCTTATTGGCCCACTGCTCTGGCCCGGAAATATCAGCTGTCAATCACTCAGTCAATGCCTTCTGGCTTGGGATGACAGAGAGAGCTACTACCGCGAAAAACTGTAAAGCGCTGAAGATGAGAATGACGATAACACTGACAGATTTTGATTTAGAAACCATGGCATCTAAAGTTACAAATAATGACACTTGATCTTAGTAGTGATCATGTGCTGAATGTTAATCCACCATCTACATTTTTCGAAGAGTGAATAAAAGACTTCCGTATGAAAAGTCTGTGGGATGGAATTTTCAGGTAACTGTTTGCCACATTTAGCACAAGAGGTTCTGTTTAATCCTTCATATAATCGCTAGATGCTGTCCGCTGTGCAAGTGTCAGCTATATGTAAAATGTAACACCACGTACACCATCGCAAACGGGCTTGCGCCGAGAAAACTAATCGCTACTCATGAAGACCGGTATGGCTATTAACATGACGTTTGCATATAATAAGGTACAGTATATGACCAAAACATCAGTGCAATATCGGACACCATCCGTGAGAACAGCACAGTTATATCGTTAACAGATTCATTCATGTCAAGCAGTGCGTGCAGGGCCGGCGAGCGCTCCAAATATCCTTTGCTTACTCAGTTATGTTACAGAAATGTATTTTCTTGTGATAACGGGATTTCGTTGAGACATATTTTCCTTACGCTTGCTTGTATATTTTTTGCTTGTTAGTTTAATTACTGTTGATTTTAAAGGCAATAAATCTGTTTGTATAACACTTGTAGTAACGGTGCTTATAAGAGCGACTAAATTTTGGCTGATGCGCCGAAATTTTTAAAGTTAGGAGCCCCGGTGCTACTCAGCAAAAAGCTTAATTTCGAGCCCTGCTATAATTATGTCTACAACAGAGCGTTCTTTAGAGGGTCTATGGTCCTGTTGTGGTTCAGGTTCAGACTAGGCTTTACATGCTTCTTGAGCTTTGATGGTGAGTTAAAAGGCATCCAGACGAAAATCGCAATGATTAGCTATCTGGCTAGACTTTCCCCAACGCCTACTGCAGTTACTATCAGGTTACTTGCACACACTGCAACCAGATGCAAACTCTCAAACAGTATGGGCCTCTAGCACAATACGTAACACTCAATGAGATCACCGACCACCTGGCAGGACTCAAAATTGGGGTTCGCCTGAAGATTCCGGTGCCACTCTAGGCCTACAGTGTTTCCCCCACCATTATATTAGGGGGGCTCCCCGCCCCCCCCTTGAAGTCAAGTTAACTGTATTTTATACATCGCACCAGATCACAACTTCTTTTAATAAACAAGCTAAATAGCCGTATGTAATATCTTATTTACACAACGACATGTGATTTCGGTCTCTACATCGTCGCTCGATTACAAATTTCTGCTCTCTGAATCACCCACAGTGGAGTTCTACACAGCCACTCTCAGCTGTATGGGAATGAGACTGCGCGCCACGTCTGACAGGACCCAAAGCGCACGTGCACTTCCGTATATTATGCATAAGCCACAGCAGCCAAAACTAAGGTAAATGATGGCCCAATCCCAATTCTATTTTTGTACCCTTCCCCCTTCCCACTGGCCTTTAAAAGACAGGGTGAAGGGGAAGGGCTTCAAAACGTACCCCTAAAGCTACGGTCACACTAGAGTTTGTGCGTGCGAAATTCTGTCGTGCGGAGCTGAGAAAAGGGGCGGGATTAAACAACATGATTAGACATTAAAAAAGCGAGCGATTGCTCCAGGTTTTAAATTTCTGTCCAAAGAGGGTCATGTTTTGATACTCGATTGGTCTCACGGAGTCAAGTGATGCGATTTCGCAGGTCAGAGTTCACCAAGCTTAAACTTTGCACCGCAGCAACCTGCGAAACTTGGCGCATGACCCTGCGTTTGCGGTCTGACGCATTCGCGTGCGTATGAGTGGAAGTCTATGGGAGGAAAAGCTTAGTGTGACCCCTTAGCTTAAGAATTGGGACAGCACTACAGCACCTGCTCTCGTCAACATATGTCATCGCGATCTCTTGCTTCATATGAGATTAGACGATTGCGACTGCTGTAGTTATTCCAGTCGAGTTATTTATTGGTATTTATCTTCAGGAAATCACTGAAGGCATATGTTATGTAACCATAACGGTCTAATGTGACAATAAGATCGTAGCACTGCGCATCTAACACAGTGGCCATATTCATCTATGTAAACACACCAAAAACAACATTAACATTAAAGCAGACACCGTAAAAAACCCATTTCCAGCCATTAGACTTATCTGGCAGGGTATTCGAGTGTCATCGAGTGACAGAATGCTGTGGGACTGCAATACAGGAGTCATGATTATGGACTATAGATTGCGAAATTAAGCGGTTTTTATGTTAGCGGGGTTTTTTTAAAGCGTGGCGGTAAAACACGTACGCCGTTATGAATGCATTAAAACAAGTGTTTGTTTGTTGTAAAAAAAGTTGTAATAATGACAAAGAAAAATACAAATTTGTGGATCTTCTTACTTCCGGGTGTAACTGTCTGCCATCGTGGCTGGTGTATTCTGGGAAATTTTCGTACCCCTTGGTTTCGAGTGTGGTCCTGAAAAATCTTTATTCGACGGGCTATTCACCCCTTCCCCTTAGCCCTACGCCTTCAAGCTAAAGAGAATTGGGACACCCCTCCCCTTGACGTGGACGCGCAAAACGAGGGGAGGAAGGGGCAAGGGGAAGGGCTAAGGGGTGGAATTGGGATTGGGCCGATGTGTGGGAGCGTAATGCGCTCGGTCGCAGCAGCTAAAATATATACAGATGCGATGGGACCTCTGTGTAGTTTATTAGCGCGACCCGCGCGAGTGATGCATACTTTGCTGCAAGTGCAGCCATTGTGTCTCCAGGGTTTTGAGCTGCTGTGGCGCGTTCTCCCCCATCTAGCGTCTCATCCAACCAGACCTCTCCCAGAAGCTCCGCGAGTCTCCTGCAAATTTATACCAGCCCCGTGATCCCCTAAAATGAGTTATAATACTCGGAAATCATGGCGACGAGAGTAAACGAGCAAGACAACAGATCGCGAGAGGCACAGTAATGTTCTAAGCATTACATTACAATCTTCGGTTAAATGAACACAGCAGTAAAGATATCGCGAGTGCGAATCCCTCTATCTACGAGTGATCTGCTGTCATTAGTTGGGGACCAGCTAAATATTTGAATGGTCCTGCATGTATTTAGGCCTTTTTACATATATGACAACTGTAAGTTCTGTTTTGACAAGATTGCAAGTTCACTAAAAGCTGGCTGGAACTATTAGATGAATAAAACTTTTTTTACATGAATATTTAACTATATAGATTTTTGTTATACACTCATTGCTATAAACAGTAGTTTATAGACCTCTTTCCTTTTAGTAAAGAAGTTTTAGATTCATAGGAGTGCATTTTAATTGCTATGCATCAAACGTACGCTCCATACGTGTCCTTGGTTGAGTCATGTTGAATTCTTCTTTTGTCATTTGCAGTGTTTGCAAATTGCATTGTAATTTTTCATAACAATTTTTATATCTGTGTCATATTATTTTCTGTGGCGGTTCATTCTGCTGTGGTGACCCCTGATAACTAGGGGACTAAGCCAGAGTAAAATTAGCGGATGAATTATTTTTTGTAAAGCTGCTTTCTGGCTGTGACACGTTCACCCCTGGGGCCTCATGTATCAACGTTCATGTATCAAGGTTTCACGCTCACGTTTGGATTGACTAACGATGAAATGAACGTGGGTATGTGCGCTGGTCTACGCCAACTTCATGCCTGGCGTACGTGCATTTCTTGTCTGTGTCTGTTTTGTTTCCATTGGCGACTCCTAGAGGCAGTTGTGTTAAATTGCACACCACAAAGTGCCTGAGCCGTGCAATGGCAGCTGTACGAGACGGGTTCATCCGCATGTCTAGCAGGTATATAAGGTTTCCATACCATGCAGTTGAGCAGCCAAACATTAAAGCACAATTTGCTGCGGTCGCCGGTTTGCCCGATGTAATCGGAGCGATCTACAGCACACACATTGCTATAAAGGCGCCATATGAAGACGAATTTGCATACATGAATCCGAAACATTACCATTCAATAAATGTGCAAATAAAATATAGTGCACAGACTTATTAATGATTCCTACTTGTCTTCCTCGTGATGAAGAGTAGGCAAAATCGGATATGTAGCAGGGGAAAAAAGAAGAATGAGCTCATCAGACGGCGGATTCGGTTCATGCTCGAACGTGTCAAAACATGTTGCCATGCGTTTTTACGAGCTACGCCACTCACGCTGTTAAAGACACCACAACATTTTACACCTTTACATCGCACTATTTCTTTTTTTAATCCACTCAGTGCGATGTTCAGACCCCACTGTGTTAACCGCATCAGCTAAACTCTCCCACTCTATTTTTTCTTTCGTTATTAATTGCGGAGGACAAACTTGCAAATAACACAGTTTTGCTCCGGTTTCTCTCTTTTTGCTTGCTTTTGCCATTGCTTTTTCGTTGGGTTTTGCCAAAATAGAGTCATTAGCATATTGATACAGGGGAGGAGGCGGGGAAGGGGTTTTGCGCTCGTGCGCTCAGTTTCACGTTCATTCGGATGTACAAAGAGAATATGCGTGTGATTCGGCGTGCGCAGTGTTTCATACATCTGAATTTTTTTACTGCGTACGCACATTTACAGCTTGTTTCAACGCAATGTTTTAGTATGATTTCAGCGCAAGTCTTCGTACATGAGGCCCCTGGTTATTAGATGGTTATAAGAGACTTGTTTAAGGTATTATATGCAGCATCCTTTATTTTTTCTCTTTGGTAAGGCTAGATCTTCTCTTAAGGTTCATACTTAGAGGCAGATGTGCTCAATGCATTATCAAGCTTGAAGCATTAGACTCGGTGATCAGTATTAGCCGATCACCATGACAAGAAATCGGTACTCGATATCAGCTGCAAAAATCCTGATCGCAGCATCCCTAGCTTTGACCCAACTTGGCTTTCAGAGCAGCAATACTCCCCCTGGCTGCAAAAGGCTGCATCTTGGTAAGTCAGTATATACACTCTTAGGAAAAAGAAGTATACTTAAGTAAAGGTCAAGTATAAAAGTATGCTTTATTTAGTAAGTAATTAAGCCCGAGATACAATGCAGTGACAAAAGCTGCACATTTTGTGGATAAAAAATAAATAACAAATATAAAAATAAATGTTAATTTTTAGCTTGTACAATTGTACACACTGAAATAATTGTTGTTTTTTTACTTCTGTCGTTAAAAGAAACAAATTAGCACCATGACTCTTTGTGTCGGTGTCAGTCTGAACTGTTACGCCGCACCACGCCGAAACCCCCCCACCCCCCCAAAACTGTAAACCTGGGGAAAACACTGGCCGATAAAGTGAGGTTGCCAATCTCAGTCAGGCGGGCACACGTGTGGAATCATGACAGGGTAATAAACCAAGGTTGACCGAATGCCAGTGGACACGGTAGATGCTACTTGGAGTACGATGTAGCTGATGCCTCACTGCGGTTCGCAACCCGAGTTACAGGGCCAAGATATCTGACGTGTCCTCCAGCAGGGGTCAGTTATGTCAGACAGATGAACCCAATCTTTTGATTTGCAAAATGGACAACCTGTATCATTAATCACACAAACACAAGGCTATAAAAGTCTAAGATAAAGGCAGTGCTGGTAAAATCTACTATTTTGGGCCAACCAATCTAAGTAAAAACCATTAGTATGCTTAGTATCTGATTGCTTACAAAGCTTCTATCAGTTTATGAATCTTAATGATCAATAATAACCAGTTATTATTAGGTATGAATACTCAGAACCAGAGATGTATAAAGTACTACAGACGCAGACTAAAGTAAAAGTACAAGTGCTCTATCAAAAAAGTGACTTGAGTAGAAGTTGAAGTGCTCTTTAAGCACCATACTTAAGTGGAAGTATTAACACTTTTTGTACTTAAGTATTTAAACTACTTTATTGTACTCAAGTGGTTTATTTCAAAGTTTACTACTCAAGTACTGAAAGTAAAAGTACAAGTATTGTGGAATGTAGTTATTAAAGAAAGCAGTCAAAAGACATCATATTGTTCTGGTAATTTTAAATATCTTTTTTGGAAGCACGTGATTAAGCAGAACGAAAAGAAACACGGCTTACGGTACTGTTTTTCTCTCGCGCTTGAATCACAGATCTGACAGATTGTAACAGCTTTAACACACACCTTTCAGAGTTGTGTGTCACAAAAACACTCTGTAATCCACTAAAACGCCATTGAAACCCATTTTCGGATCGCAAATTACCAGTTGTAAACGCTGTCAGCGGAAGTTCTAAACATTCCACCGGAAGACGCTGGTCGCTATGGCGCCCTCCATGCAGCAGCCAAGACAAAGGTCTATAATTGTAACGAGTAGGGGTGTGGATCTACACTGGTCTCACGGTTGGGTTCGGTAACGATTATCATGCCATCCATTCGATTCAATTCCATATCTCGGTGCATTGACAATGCTTTCCATACATAATTAGATTTTTTTCTTCACAGCACAAGAATTTTTGTTTATTCAAATCTATAAATATATTTCTATATTAGCAGTAAGATATATGAATTGTACCCTTAAGTTGACCTGCTCAAAGAAAACACTCATTTCTGAAAAGTGTCAAACAAAACTCCAACACATGCACAGAAGACATCATGAGCATTTGTAGCTAATAAACTAATGTAAATATCATCCCGCTTCCCCGAGGTCTTACACCTCTGGGATTGGTTATTGTTTTCACCTGCTCAACAGAAAGGGCTGCGATCGGCTTTAGAAAAGAAAGCGCCGTTCACCGATGGCGGGAAGAACAGCTGCGGTTACAGTCTGTATGCGCATAATACGCGATTATCACAGGTAATCCGTAATAGACACAGTGGAGAATACATATTCCACAGGCACACTCGTGTCCTGATCCACAAGTATCGCTTTAACAGCCAAGAGGAGAGGAAAAGTTGCCTCACAAACAGGTCAGCGGGTCAAAGCGGACTCTGTAATTATTTATTTATTTAGAAAGAGAATTACAACTACCTCTTGTGAAGTAGATGAATAGTTTAGAAGTTTTAGGAAACTTGTTCAAGTAAAGCTTGTAGCAAGGCTCCATCGTTAAATTGACCTTTTCTGTGCGGCAAAACAAAAGACAATCCAACGTGGTTAAAGCGTGACTTATTGACTAGTCATATACATATATACATTACTAGGCTGACAGGGTCATCAGCTAGGGGAAATGTGCAGGCCAGACGTTGGTCCTTTTAAAAACCACTACGGGCCAGACACTGTGATGTTGAACTAGGGAGCCTATATGATAGTTGATTTCTACGTAATGGCCTCAAGGCTTTAGTCACGTGCAAGGCTGTGCAGGTTATCAATCAATTATTTAGATCACCTCGGTGGTTCTCAGTAGTGTGGTCCCTGAGCAGGTCAAAGTAAAGAAAATAACAGAAGAAAATAAAATTATAATAATCAATAAAGAGAAAAAAGAAAAAGGGGCAGAGAGAGAGAGAGAGAGAATAGCAAAACCTACGCAGGGCTCGAAATTGCCACCATTTTGGTCGCATATGCGGCCGAAATGTTATCTATGCGACCTCAAAATATATTTGGGAGCATTTTTGCGAGTGCATAAAATTGTTGTGTGCGACCAGTTTTTACTGCAAAATGTTCACCACATGCGCCGATTTGGGAGACATTCACGCAGAATGCATCTTTGCTCTTGAAATGCGAAACGCAGCGCTCAGGAATGGTTTCAAAAAGTTGTCATGTCAACTTGCTGCAGTAAACAAAGCCAAGTCCGTCATGCTTGCCCCGCCTTCGCGCTCTTCTTATTGGCCCACTGCTCTGGCCCGGAAATATCAGCTGTCAATCACTCAGTCAATGCCTTCTGGCTTGGGATGACAGAGAGAGCTACTACCGCGAAAAACTGTAAAGCGCTGAAGATGAGAATGACGATAACACTGACAGATTTTGATTTAGAAACCATGGCATCTAAAGTTACAAATAATGACACTTGATCTTAGTAGTGATCATGTGCTGAATGTTAATCCACCATCTACATTTTTCGAAGAGTGAATAAAAGACTTCCGTATGAAAAGTCTGTGGGATGGAATTTTCAGGTAACTGTTTGCCACATTTAGCACAAGAGGTTCTGTTTAATCCTTCATATAATCGCTAGATGCTGTCCGCTGTGCAAGTGTCAGCTATATGTAAAATGTAACACCACGTACACCATCGCAAACGGGCTTGCGCCGAGAAAACTAATCGCTACTCATGAAGACCGGTATGGCTATTAACATGACGTTTGCATATAATAAGGTACAGTATATGACCAAAACATCAGTGCAATATCGGACACCATCCGTGAGAACAGCACAGTTATATCGTTAACAGATTCATTCATGTCAAGCAGTGCGTGCAGGGCCGGCGAGCGCTCCAAATATCCTTTGCTTACTCAGTTATGTTACAGAAATGTATTTTCTTGTGATAACGGGATTTCGTTGAGACATATTTTCCTTACGCTTGCTTGTATATTTTTTGCTTGTTAGTTTAATTACTGTTGATTTTAAAGGCAATAAATCTGTTTGTATAACACTTGTAGTAACGGTGCTTATAAGAGCGACTAAATTTTGGCTGATGCGCCGAAATTTTTAAAGTTAGGAGCCCCGGTGCTACTCAGCAAAAAGCTTAATTTCGAGCCCTGCTATAATTGTGTCTACAACAGAGCGTTCTTTAGAGGGTCTATGGTCCTGTTGTGGTTCAGGTTCAGACTAGGCTTTACATGCTTCTTGAGCTTTGATGGTGAGTTAAAAGGCATCCAGACGAAAATCGCAATGATTAGCTATCTGGCTAGACTTTCCCCAACGCCTACTGCAGTTACTATCAGGTTACTTGCACACACTGCAACCAGATGCAAACTCTCAAACAGTATGGGCCTCTAGCACAATACGTAACACTCAATGAGATCACCGACCACCTGGCAGGACTCAAAATTGGGGTTCGCCTGAAGATTCCGGTGCCACTCTAGGCCTACAGTGTTTCCCCCACCATTATATTAGGGGGGCTCCCCGCCCCCCCCTTGAAGTCAAGTTAACTGTATTTTATACATCGCACCAGATCACAACTTCTTTTAATAAACAAGCTAAATAGCCGTATGTAATATCTTATTTACACAACGACATGTGATTTCGGTCTCTACATGGTCGCTCGATTACAAATTTCTGCTCTCTGAATCACCCACAGTGGAGTTCTACACAGCCACTCTCAGCTGTATGGGAATGAGACTGCGCGCCACGTCTGACAGGACCCAAAGCGCACGTGCACTTCCGTATATTATGCATAAGCCACAGCAGCCAAAACTAAGGTAAATGATGGCCCAATCCCAATTCTATTTTTGTACCCTTCCCCCTTCCCACTGGCCTTTAAAAGACAGGGTGAAGGGGAAGGGCTTCAAAACGTACCCCTAAAGCTACGGTCACACTAGAGTTTGTGCGTGCGAAATTCTGTCGTGCGGAGCTGCGAAAAGGGGCGGGATTAAACAACATGATTAGACATTAAAAAAGCGAGCGATTGCTCCAGGTTTTAAATTTCTGTCCAAAGAGGGTCATGTTTTGATACTCGATTGGTCTCAGGGAGTCAAGTGATGCGATTTCGCAGGTCAGAGTTCACCAAGCTTAAACTTTGCACCGCAGCAACCTGCGAAACTTGGCGCATGACCCTGCGTTTGCGGTCTGACGCATTCGCGTGCGTATGAGTGGAAGTCTATGGGAGAAAAAGCTTAGTGTGACCCCTTAGCTTAAGAATTGGGACAGCACTACAGCACCTGCTCTCGTCAACATATGTCATCGCGATCTCTTGCTTCATATGAGATTAGACGATTGCGACTGCTGTAGTTATTCCAGTCGAGTTATTTATTGGTATTTATCTTCAGGAAATCACTGAAGGCATATGTTATGTAACCATAACGGTCTAATGTGACAATAAGATCGTAGCACTGCGCATCTAACACAGTGGCCATATTCATCTATGTAAACACACCAAAAACAACATTAACATTAAAGCAGACACCGTAAAAAACCCATTTCCAGCCATTAGACTTATCTGGCAGGGTATTCGAGTGTCATCGAGTGACAGAATGCTGTGGGACTGCAATACAGGAGTCATGATTATGGACTATAGATTGCGAAATTAAGCGGTTTTTATGTTAGCGGGGTTTTTTTAAAGCGTGGCGGTAAAACACGTACGCCGTTATGAATGCATTAAAACAAGTGTTTGTTTGTTGTAAAAAAAGTTGTAATAATGACAAAGAAAAATACAAATTTGTGGATCTTCTTACTTCCGGGTGTAACTGTCTGCCATCGTGGCTGGTGTATTCTGGGAAATTTTCGTACCCCTTGGTTTCGAGTGTGGTCCTGAAAAATCTTTATTCGACGGGCTATTCACCCCTTCCCCTTAGCCCTACGCCTTCAAGCTAAAGAGAATTGGGACACCCCTCCCCTTGACGTGGACGCGCAAAACGAGGGGAGGAAGGGGCGAGGGGAAGGGCTAAGGGGTGGAATTGGGATTGGGCCGATGTGTGGGAGCGTAATGCGCTCGGTCGCAGCAGCTAAAATATATACAGATGCGATGGGACCTCTGTGTAGTTTATTAGCGCGACCCGCGCGAGTGATGCATACTTTGCTGCAAGTGCAGCCATTGTGTCTCCAGGGTTTTGAGCTGCTGTGGCGCGTTCTCCCCCATCTAGCGTCTCATCCAACCAGACCTCTCCCAGAAGCTCCGCGAGTCTCCTGCAAATTTATACCGGCCCCGTGATCCCCTAAAATGAGTTATAATACTCGGAAATCATGGCGACGAGAGTAAACGAGCAAGACAACAGATCGCGAGAGGCACAGTAATGTTCTAAGCATTACATTACAATCTTCGGTTAAATGAACACAGCAGTAAAGATATCGCGAGTGCGAATCCCTCTATCTACGAGTGATCTGCTGTCATTAGTTGGGGACCAGCTAAATATTTGAATGGTCCTGCATGTATTTAGGCCTTTTTACATATATGACAACTGTAAGTTCTGTTTTGACAAGATTGCAAGTTCACTAAAAGCTGGCTGGAACTATTAGATGAATAAAACTTTTTTTACATGAATATTTAACTATATAGATTTTTGTTATACACTCATTGCTATAAACAGTAGTTTATAGACCTCTTTCCTTTTAGTAAAGAAGTTTTAGATTCATAGGAGTGCATTTTAATTGCTATGCATCAAACGTACGCTCCAAACGTGTCCTTGGTTGAGTCATGTTGAATTCTTCTTTTGTCATTTGCAGTGTTTGCAAATTGCATTGTAATTTTTCATAACAATTTTTATATCTGTGTCATATTATTTTCTGTGGCGGTTCATTCTGCTGTGGTGACCCCTGATAACTAGGGGACTAAGCCAGAGTAAAATTAGCGGATGAATTATTTTTTGTAAAGCTGCTTTCTGGCTGTGACACGTTCACCCCTGGGGCCTCATGTATCAACGTTCATGTATCAAGGTTTCACGCTCACGTTTGGATTGACTAACGATGAAATGAACGTGGGTATGTGCGCTGGTCTACGCCAACTTCATGCCTGGCGTACGTGCATTTCTTGTCTGTGTCTGTTTTGTTTCCATTGGCGACTCCTAGAGGCAGTTGTGTTAAATTGCACACCACAAAGTGCCTGAGCCGTGCAATGGCAGCTGTACGAGACGGGTTCATCCGCATGTCTAGCAGGTATATAAGGTTTCCATACCATGCAGTTGAGCAGCCAAACATTAAAGCACAATTTGCTGCGGTCGCCGGTTTGCCCGATGTAATCGGAGCGATCTACAGCACACACATTGCTATAAAGGCGCCATATGAAGACGAATTTGCATACATGAATCCGAAACATTACCATTCAATAAATGTGCAAATAAAATATAGTGCACAGACTTATTAATGATTCCTACTTGTCTTCCTCGTGATGAAGAGTAGGCAAAATCGGATATGTAGCAGGGGAAAAAAGAAGAATGAGCTCATCAGACGGCGGATTCGGTTCATGCTCGAACGTGTCAAAACATGTTGCCATGCGTTTTTACGAGCTACGCCACTCACGCTGTTAAAGACACCACAACATTTTACACCTTTACATCGCACTATTTCTTTTTTTAATCCACTCAGTGCGATGTTCAGACCCCACTGTGTTAACCGCATCAGCTAAACTCTCCCACTCTATTTTTTCTTTCGTTATTAATTGCGGAGGACAAACTTGCAAATAACACAGTTTTGCTCCGGTTTCTCTCTTTTTGCTTGCTTTTGCCATTGCTTTTTCGTTGGGTTTTGCCAAAATAGAGTCATTAGCATATTGATACAGGGGAGGAGGCGGGGAAGGGGTTTTGCGCTCGTGCGCTCAGTTTCACGTTCATTCGGATGTACAAAGAGAATATGCGTGTGATTCGGCGTGCGCAGTGTTTCATACATCTGAATTTTTTTACTGCGTACGCACATTTACAGCTTGTTTCAACGCAATGTTTTAGTATGATTTCAGCGCAAGTCTTCGTACATGAGGCCCCTGGTTATTAGATGGTTATAAGAGACTTGTTTAAGGTATTATATGCAGCATCCTTTATTTTTTCTCTTTGGTAAGGCTAGATCTTCTCTTAAGGTTCATACTTAGAGGCAGATGTGCTCAATGCATTATCAAGCTTGAAGCATTAGACTCGGTGATCAGTATTAGCCGATCACCATGACAAGAAATCGGTACTCGATATCAGCTGCAAAAATCCTGATCGCAGCATCCCTAGCTTTGACCCAACTTGGCTTTCAGAGCAGCAATACTCCCCCTGGCTGCAAAAGGCTGCATCTTGGTAAGTCAGTATATACACTCTTAGGAAAAAGAAGTATACTTAAGTAAAGGTCAAGTATAAAAGTATGCTTTATTTAGTAAGTAATTAAGCCCGAGATACAATGCAGTGACAAAAGCTGCACATTTTGTGGATAAAAAATAAATAACAAATATAAAAATAAATGTTAATTTTTAGCTTGTACAATTGTACACACTGAAATAATTGTTGTTTTTTTACTTCTGTCGTTAAAAGAAACAAATTAGCACCATGACTCTTTGTGTCGGTGTCAGTCTGAACTGTTACGCCGCACCACGCCGAAACCCCCCCACCCCCCCAAAACTGTAAACCTGGGGAAAACACTGGCCGATAAAGTGAGGTTGCCAATCTCAGTCAGGCGGGCACACGTGTGGAATCATGACAGGGTAATAAACCAAGGTTGACCGAATGCCAGTGGACACGGTAGATGCTACTTGGAGTACGATGTAGCTGATGCCTCACTGCGGTTCGCAACCCGAGTTACAGGGCCAAGATATCTGACGTGTCCTCCAGCAGGGGTCAGTTATGTCAGACAGATGAACCCAATCTTTTGATTTGCAAAATGGACAACCTGTATCATTAATCACACAAACACAAGGCTATAAAAGTCTAAGATAAAGGCAGTGCTGGTAAAATCTACTATTTTGGGCCAACCAATCTAAGTAAAAACCATTAGTATGCTTAGTATCTGATTGCTTACAAAGCTTCTATCAGTTTATGAATCTTAATGATCAATAATAACCAGTTATTATTAAGTATGAATACTCAGAACCAGAGATGTATAAAGTACTACAGACGCAGACTAAAGTAAAAGTACAAGTGCTCTATCAAAAAAGTGACTTGAGTAGAAGTTGAAGTGCTCTTTAAGCACCATACTTAAGTGGAAGTATTAACACTTTTTGTACTTAAGTATTTAAACTACTTTATTGTACTCAAGTGGTTTATTTCAAAGTTTACTACTCAAGTACTGAAAGTAAAAGTACAAGTATTGTGGAATGTAGTTATTAAAGAAAGCAGTCAAAAGACATCATATTGTTCTGGTAATTTTAAATATCTTTTTTGGAAGCACGTGATTAAGCAGAACGAAAAGAAACACGGCTTACGGTACTGTTTTTCTCTCGCGCTTGAATCACAGATCTGACAGATTGTAACAGCTTTAACACACACCTTTCAGAGTTGTGTGTCACAAAAACACTCTGTAATCCACTAAAACGCCATTGAAACCCATTTTCGGATCGCAAATTACCAGTTGTAAACGCTGTCAGCGGAAGTTCTAAACATTCCACCGGAAGACGCTGGTCGCTATGGCGCCCTCCATGCAGCAGCCAAGACAAAGGTCTATAATTGTAACGAGTAGGGGTGTGGATCTACACTGGTCTCACGGTTGGGTTCGGTAACGATTATCATGCCATCCATTCGATTCAATTCCATATCTCGGTGCATTGACAATGCTTTCCATACATAATTAGATTTTTTTCTTCACAGCACAAGAATTTTTGTTTATTCAAATCTATAAATATATTTCTATATTAGCAGTAAGATATATGAATTGTACCCTTAAGTTGACCTGCTCAAAGAAAACACTCATTTCTGAAAAGTGTCAAACAAAACTCCAACACATGCACAGAAGACATCATGAGCATTTGTAGCTAATAAACTAATGTAAATATCATCCCGCTTCCCCGAGGTCTTACACCTCTGGGATTGGTTATTGTTTTCACCTGCTCAACAGAAAGGGCTGCGATCGGCTTTAGAAAAGAAAGCGCCGTTCACCGATGGCGGGAAGAACAGCTGCGGTTACAGTCTGTATGCGCATAATACGCGATTATCACAGGTAATCCGTAATAGACACAGTGGAGAATACATATTCCACAGGCACACTCGTGTCCTGATCCACAAGTATCGCTTTAACAGCCAAGAGGAGAGGAAAAGTTGCCTCACAAACAGGTCAGCGGGTCAAAGCGGACTCTGTAATTATTTATTTATTTAGAAAGAGAATTACAACTACCTCTTGTGAAGTAGATGAATAGTTTAGAAGTTTTAGGAAACTTGTTCAAGTAAAGCTTGTAGCAAGGCTCCATCGTTAAATTGACCTTTTCTGTGCGGCAAAACAAAAGACAATCCAACGTGGTTAAAGCGTGACTTATTGACTAGTCATATACATATATACATTACTAGGCTGACAGGGTCATCAGCTAGGGGAAATGTGCAGGCCAGACGTTGGTCCTTTTAAAAACCACTACGGGCCAGACACTGTGATGTTGAACTAGGGAGCCTATATGATAGTTGATTTCTACGTAATGGCCTCAAGGCTTTAGTCACGTGCAAGGCTGTGCAGGTTATCAATCAATTATTTAGATCACCTCGGTGGTTCTCAGTAGTGTGGTCCCTGAGCAGGTCAAAGTAAAGAAAATAACAGAAGAAAATAAAATTATAATAATCAATAAAGAGAAAAAAGAAAAAGGGGCAGAGAGAGAGAGAGAGAGAATAGCAAAACCTACGCAGGGCTCGAAATTGCCACCATTTTGGTCGCATATGCGGCCGAAATGTTATCTATGCGACCTCAAAATATATTTGGGAGCATTTTTGCGAGTGCATAAAATTGTTGTGTGCGACCAGTTTTTACTGCAAAATGTTCACCACATGCGCCGATTTGGGAGACATTCACGCAGAATGCATCTTTGCTCTTGAAATGCGAAACGCAGCGCTCAGGAATGGTTTCAAAAAGTTGTCATGTCAACTTGCTGCAGTAAACAAAGCCAAGTCCGTCATGCTTGCCCCGCCTTCGCGCTCTTCTTATTGGCCCACTGCTCTGGCCCGGAAATATCAGCTGTCAATCACTCAGTCAATGCCTTCTGGCTTGGGATGACAGAGAGAGCTACTACCGCGAAAAACTGTAAAGCGCTGAAGATGAGAATGACGATAACACTGACAGATTTTGATTTAGAAACCATGGCATCTAAAGTTACAAATAATGACACTTGATCTTAGTAGTGATCATGTGCTGAATGTTAATCCACCATCTACATTTTTCGAAGAGTGAATAAAAGACTTCCGTATGAAAAGTCTGTGGGATGGAATTTTCAGGTAACTGTTTGCCACATTTAGCACAAGAGGTTCTGTTTAATCCTTCATATAATCGCTAGATGCTGTCCGCTGTGCAAGTGTCAGCTATATGTAAAATGTAACACCACGTACACCATCGCAAACGGGCTTGCGCCGAGAAAACTAATCGCTACTCATGAAGACCGGTATGGCTATTAACATGACGTTTGCATATAATAAGGTACAGTATATGACCAAAACATCAGTGCAATATCGGACACCATCCGTGAGAACAGCACAGTTATATCGTTAACAGATTCATTCATGTCAAGCAGTGCGTGCAGGGCCGGCGAGCGCTCCAAATATCCTTTGCTCACTCAGTTATGTTACAGAAATGTATTTTCTTGTGATAACGGGATTTCGTTGAGACATATTTTCCTTACGCTTGCTTGTATATTTTTTGCTTGTTAGTTTAATTACTGTTGATTTTAAAGGCAATAAATCTGTTTGTATAACACTTGTAGTAACGGTGCTTATAAGAGCGACTAAATTTTGGCTGATGCGCCAAAATTTTTAAAGTTAGGAGCCCCGGTGCTACTCAGCAAAAAGCTTAATTTCGAGCCCTGCTATAATTATGTCTACAACAGAGCGTTCTTTAGAGGGTCTATGGTCCTGTTGTGGTTCAGGTTCAGACTAGGCTTTACATGCTTCTTGAGCTTTGATGGTGAGTTAAAAGGCATCCAGACGAAAATCGCAATGATTAGCTATCTGGCTAGACTTTCCCCAACGCCTACTGCAGTTACTATCAGGTTACTTGCACACACTGCAACCAGATGCAAACTCTCAAACAGTATGGGCCTCTAGCACAATACGTAACACTCAATGAGATCACCGACCACCTGGCAGGACTCAAAATTGGGGTTCGCCTGAAGATTCCGGTGCCACTCTAGGCCTACAGTGTTTCCCCCACCATTATATTAGGGGGGCTCCCCGCCCCCCCCTTGAAGTCAAGTTAACTGTATTTTATACATCGCACCAGATCACAACTTCTTTTAATAAACAAGCTAAATAGCCGTATGTAATATCTTATTTACACAACGACATGTGATTTCGGTCTCTACATGGTCGCTCGATTACAAATTTCTGCTCTCTGAATCACCCACAGTGGAGTTCTACACAGCCACTCTCAGCTGTATGGGAATGAGACTGCGCGCCACGTCTGACAGGACCCAAAACGCACGTGCACTTCCGTATATTATGCATAAGCCACAGCAGCCAAAACTAAGGTAAATGATGGCCCAATCCCAATTCTATTTTTGTACCCTTCCCCCTTCCCACTGGCCTTTAAAAGACAGGGTGAAGGGGAAGGGCTTCAAAACGTACCCCTAAAGCTACGGTCACACTAGAGTTTGTGCGTGCGAAATTCTGTCGTGCGGAGCTGCGAAAAGGGGCGGGATTAAACAACATGATTAGACATTAAAAAAGCGAGCGATTGCTCCAGGTTTTAAATTTCTGTCCAAAGAGGGTCATGTTTTGATACTCGATTGGTCTCACGGAGTCAAGTGATGCGATTTCGCAGGTCAGAGTTCACCAAGCTTAAACTTTGCACCGCAGCAACCTGCGAAACTTGGCGCATGACCCTGCGTTTGCGGTCTGACGCATTCGCGTGCGTATGAGTGGAAGTCTATGGGAGGAAAAGCTTAGTGTGACCCCTTAGCTTAAGAATTGGGACAGCACTACAGCACCTGCTCTCGTCAACATATGTCATCGCGATCTCTTGCTTCATATGAGATTAGACGATTGCGACTGCTGTAGTTATTCCAGTCGAGTTATTTATTGGTATTTATCTTCAGGAAATCACTGAAGGCATATGTTATGTAACCATAACGGTCTAATGTGACAATAAGATCGTAGCACTGCGCATCTAACACAGTGGCCATATTCATCTATGTAAACACACCAAAAACAACATTAACATTAAAGCAGACACCGTAAAAAACCCATTTCCAGCCATTAGACTTATCTGGCAGGGTATTCGAGTGTCATCGAGTGACAGAATGCTGTGGGACTGCAATACAGGAGTCATGATTATGGACTATAGATTGCGAAATTAAGCGGTTTTTATGTTAGCGGGGTTTTTTTAAAGCGTGGCGGTAAAACACGTACGCCGTTATGAATGCATTAAAACAAGTGTTTGTTTGTTGTAAAAAAAGTTGTAATAATGACAAAGAAAAATACAAATTTGTGGATCTTCTTACTTCCGGGTGTAACTGTCTGCCATCGTGGCTGGTGTATTCTGGGAAATTTTCGTACCCCTTGGTTTCGAGTGTGGTCCTGAAAAATCTTTATTCGACGGGCTATTCACCCCTTCCCCTTAGCCCTACGCCTTCAAGCTAAAGAGAATTGGGACACCCCTCCCCTTGACGTGGACGCGCAAAACGAGGGGAGGAAGGGGCAAGGGGAAGGGCTAAGGGGTGGAATTGGGATTGGGCCGATGTGTGGGAGCGTAATGCGCTCGGTCGCAGCAGCTAAAATATATACAGATGCGATGGGACCTCTGTGTAGTTTATTAGCGCGACCCGCGCGAGTGATGCATACTTTGCTGCAAGTGCAGCCATTGTGTCTCCAGGGTTTTGAGCTGCTGTGGCGCGTTCTCCCCCATCTAGCGTCTCATCCAACCAGACCTCTCCCAGAAGCTCCGCGAGTCTCCTGCAAATTTATACCGGCCCCGTGATCCCCTAAAATGAGTTATAATACTCGGAAATCATGGCGACGAGAGTAAACGAGCAAGACAACAGATCGCAAGAGGCACAGTAATGTTCTAAGCATTACATTACAATCTTCGGTTAAATGAACACAGCAGTAAAGATATCGCGAGTGCGAATCCCTCTATCTCCGAGTGATCTGCTGTCATTAGTTGGGGACCAGCTAAATATTTGAATGGTCCTGCATGTATTTAGGCCTTTTTACATATATGACAACTGTAAGTTCTGTTTTGACAAGATTGCAAGTTCACTAAAAGCTGGCTGGAACTATTAGATGAATAAAACTTTTTTTACATGAATATTTAACTATATAGATTTTTGTAATACACTCATTGCTATAAACAGTAGTTTATAGACCTCTTTCCTTTTAGTAAAGAAGTTTTAGATTCATAGGAGTGCATTTTAATTGCTATGCATCAAACGTACGCTCCAAACGTGTCCTTGGTTGAGTCATGTTGAATTCTTCTTTTGTCATTTGCAGTGTTTGCAAATTGCATTGTAATTTTTCATAACAATTTTTATATCTGTGTCATATTATTTTCTGTGGCGGTTCATTCTGCTGTGGTGACCCCTGATAACTAGGGGACCATGCCAGAGTAAAATTAGCGGATGAATTATTTTTTGTAAAGCTGCTTTCTGGCTGTGACACGTTCACCCCTGGGGCCTCATGTATCAACGTTCATGTATCAAGGTTTCACGCTCACGTTTGGATTGACTAACGATGAAATGAACGTGGGTATGTGCGCTGGTCTACGCCAACTTCATGCCTGGCGTACGTGCATTTCTTGTCTGTGTCTGTTTTGTTTCCATTGGCGACTCCTAGAGGCAGTTGTGTTAAATTGCACACCACAAAGTGCCTGAGCCGTGCAATGGCAGCTGTACGAGACGGGTTCATCCGCATGTCTAGCAGGTATATAAGGTTTCCATACCATGCAGTTGAGCAGCCAAACATTAAAGCACAATTTGCTGCGGTCGCCGGTTTGCCCGATGTAATCGGAGCGATCTACAGCACACACATTGCTATAAAGGCGACATATGAAGACGAATTTGCATACATGAATCCGAAACATTACCATTCAATAAATGTGCAAATAAAATATAGTGCACAGACTTATTAATGATTCCTACTTGTCTTCCTCGTGATGAAGAGTAGGCAAAATCGGATATGTAGCAGGGGAAAAAAGAAGAATGAGCTCATCAGACGGCGGATTCGGTTCATGCTCGAACGTGTCAAAACATGTTGCCATGCGTTTTTACGAGCTACGCCACTCACGCTGTTAAAGACACCACAACATTTTACACCTTTACATCGCACTATTTCTTTTTTTAATCCACTCAGTGCGATGTTCAGACCCCACTGTGTTAACCGCATCAGCTAAACTCTCCCACTCTATTTTTTCTTTCGTTATTAATTGCGGAGGACAAACTTGCAAATAACACAGTTTTGCTCCGGTTTCTCTCTTTTTGCTTGCTTTTGCCATTGCTTTTTCGTTGGGTTTTGCCAAAATAGAGTCATTAGCATATTGATACAGGGGAGGAGGCGGGGAAGGGGTTTTGCGCTCGTGCGCTCAGTTTCACGTTCATTCGGATGTACAAAGAGAATATGCGTGTGATTCGGCGTGCGCAGTGTTTCATACATCTGAATTTTTTTACTGCGTACGCACATTTACAGCTTGTTTCAACGCAATGTTTTAGTATGATTTCAGCGCAAGTGTTCGTACATGAGGCCCCTGGTTATTAGATGGTTATAAGAGACTTGTTTAAGGTATTATATGCAGCATCCTTTATTTTTTCTCTTTGGTAAGGCTAGATCTTCTCTTAAGGTTCATACTTAGAGGCAGATGTGCTCAATGCATTATCAAGCTTGAAGCATTAGACTCGGTGATCAGTATTAGCCGATCACCATGACAAGAAATCGGTACTCGATATCAGCTGCAAAAATCCTGATCGCAGCATCCCTAGCTTTGACCCAACTTGGCTTTCAGAGCAGCAATACTCCCCCTGGCTGCAAAAGGCTGCATCTTGGTAAGTCAGTATATACACTCTTAGGAAAAAGAAGTATACTTAAGTAAAGGTCAAGTATAAAAGTATGCTTTATTTAGTAAGTAATTAAGCCCGAGATACAATGCAGTGACAAAAGCTGCACATTTTGTGGATAAAAAATAAATAACAAATATAAAAATAAATGTTAATTTTTAGCTTGTACAATTGTACACACTGAAATAATTGTTGTTTTTTTACTTCTGTCGTTAAAAGAAACAAATTAGCACCATGACTCTTTGTGTCGGTGTCAGTCTGAACTGTTACGCCGCACCACGCCGAAACCCCCCCACCCCCCCAAAACTGTAAACCTGGGGAAAACACTGGCCGATAAAGTGAGGTTGCCAATCTCAGTCAGGCGGGCACACGTGTGGAATCATGACAGGGTAATAAACCAAGGTTGACCGAATGCCAGTGGACACGGTAGATGCTACTTGGAGTACGATGTAGCTGATGCCTCACTGCGGTTCGCAACCCGAGTTACAGGGCCAAGATATCTGACGTGTCCTCCAGCAGGGGTCAGTTATGTCAGACAGATGAACCCAATCTTTTGATTTGCAAAATGGACAACCTGTATCATTAATCACACAAACACAAGGCTATAAAAGTCTAAGATAAAGGCAGTGCTGGTAAAATCTACTATTTTGGGCCAACCAATCTAAGTAAAAACCATTAGTATGCTTAGTATCTGATTGCTTACAAAGCTTCTATCAGTTTATGAATCTTAATGATCAATAATAACCAGTTATTATTAAGTATGAATACTCAGAACCAGAGATGTATAAAGTACTACAGACGCAGACTAAAGTAAAAGTACAAGTGCTCTATCAAAAAAGTGACTTGAGTAGAAGTTGAAGTGCTCTTTAAGCACCATACTTAAGTGGAAGTATTAACACTTTTTGTACTGAAGTATTTAAACTACTTTATTGTACTCAAGTGGTTTATTTCAAAGTTTACTACTCAAGTACTGAAAGTAAAAGTACAAGTATTGTGGAATGTAGTTATTAAAGAAAGCAGTCAAAAGACATCATATTGTTCTGGTAATTTTAAATATCTTTTTTGGAAGCACGTGATTAAGCAGAACGAAAAGAAACACGGCTTACGGTACTGTTTTTCTCTCGCGCTTGAATCACAGATCTGACAGATTGTAACAGCTTTAACACACACCTTTCAGAGTTGTGTGTCACAAAAACACTCTGTAATCCACTCAAAACGCCATTGAAACCCATTTTCGGATCGCAAATTACCAATTGTAAACGCTGTCAGCGGAAGTTCTAAACATTCCACCGGAAGACGCTGGTCGCTATGGCGCCCTCCATGCAGCAGCCAAGACAAAGGTCTATAATTGTAACGAGTAGGGGTGTGGATCTACACTGGTCTCACGGTTGGGTTCGGTAACGATTATCATGCCATCCATTCGATTCAATTCCATATCTCGGTGCATTGACAATGCTTTCCATACATAATTAGATTTTTTTCTTCACAGCACAAGAATTTTTGTTTATTCAAATCTATAAATATATTTCTATATTAGCAGTAAGATATATGAATTGTACCCTTAAGTTGACCTGCTCAAAGAAAACACTCATTTCTGAAAAGTGTCAAACAAAACTCCAACACATGCACAGAAGACATCATGAGCATTTGTAGCTAATAAACTAATGTAAATATCATCCCGCTTCCCCGAGGTCTTACACCTCTGGGATTGGTTATTGTTTTCACCTGCTCAACAGAAAGGGCTGCGATCGGCTTTAGAAAAGAAAGCGCCGTTCACCGATGGCGGGAAGAACAGCTGCGGTTACAGTCTGTATGCGCATAATACGCGATTATCACAGGTAATCCGTAATAGACACAGTGGAGAATACATATTCCACAGGCACACTCGTGTCCTGATCCACAAGTATCGCTTTAACAGCCAAGAGGAGAGGAAAAGTTGCCTCACAAACAGGTCAGCGGGTCAAAGCGGACTCTGTAATTATTTATTTATTTAGAGAGAGAATTACAACTACCTCTTGTGAAGTAGATGAATAGTTTAGAAGTTTTAGGAAACTTGTTCCAGTAAAGCTTGTAGCAAGGCTCCATCGTTAAATTGACCTTTTCTGTGCGGCAGAACAAAAGACAATCCAACGTGGTTAAAGCGTGACTTATTGACTAGTCATATACATATATACATTACTAGGCTGACAGGGTCATCAGCTAGGGGAAATGTGCAGGCCAGACGTTGGTCCTTTTAAAAACCACTACGGGCCAGACACTGTGATGTTGAACTAGGGAGCCTATATGATAGTTGATTTCTACGTAATGGCCTCAAGGCTTTAGTCACGTGCAAGGCTGTGCAGGTTATCAATCAATTATTTAGATCACCTCGATGGTTCTCAGTAGTGTGGTCCCTGAGCAGGTCAAAGTAAAGAAAATAACAGAAGAAAATAAAATTATAATAATCAATAAAGAGAAAAAAGAAAAAGGGGCAGAGAGAGAGAGAGAGAGAGAGAGAGAGAATAGCAAAACCTATGCAGGGCTCGAAATTGCCACCATTTTGGTCGCATATGCGGCCGAAATGTTATCTATGCGACCTCAAAATATATTTGGGAGCATTTTTGCGAGTGCATAAAATTGTTGTGTGCGACCAGTTTTTACTGCAAAATGTTCACCACATGCGCCGATTTGGGAGACATTCACGCAGAATGCATCTTTGCTCTTGAAATGCGAAACGCAGCGCTCAGGAATGGTTTCAAAAAGTTGTCATGTCAACTTGCTGCAGTAAACAAAGCCAAGTCCGTCATGCTTGCCCCGCCTTCGCGCTCTTCTTATTGGCCCACTGCTCTAGCCCTGAAATATCAGCTGTCAATCACTCAGTCAATGCCTTCTGGCTTGGGATGACAGAGAGAGCTACTACCGCGAAAAACTGTAAAGCGCTGAAGATGAGAATGACGATAACACTGACAGATTTTGATTTAGAAACCATGGCATCTAAAGTTACAAATAATGACACTTGATCTTAGTAGTGATCATGTGCTGAATGTTAATCCACCATCTACATTTTTCGAAGAGTGAATAAAAGACTTCCGTATGAAAAGTCTGTGGGATGGAATTTTCAGGTAACTGTTTGCCACATTTAGCACAAGAGGTTCTGTTTAATCCTTCATATAATCGCTAGATGCTGTCCGCTGTGCAAGTGTCAGCTATATGTAAAATGTAACACCACGTACACCATCGCAAACGGGCTTGCGCCGAGAAAACTAATCGCTACTCATGAAGACCGGTATGGCTATTAACATGACGTTTGCATATAATAAGGTACAGTATATGACCAAAACATCAGTGCAATATCGGACACCATCCGTGAGAACAGCACAGTTATATCGTTAACAGATTCATTCATGTCAAGCAGTGCGTGCAGGGCCGGCGAGCGCTCCAAATATCCTTTGCTCACTCAGTTATGTTACAGAAATGTATTTTCTTGTGATAACGGGATTTCGTTGAGACATATTTTCCTTACGCTTGCTTGTATATTTTTTGCTTGTTAGTTTAATTACTGTTGATTTTAAAGGCAATAAATCTGTTTGTATAACACTTGTAGTAACGGTGCTTATAAGAGCGACTAAATTTTGGCTGATGCGCCGAAATTTTTAAAGTTAGGAGCCCCGGTGCTACTCAGCAAAAAGCTTAATTTCGAGCCCTGCTATAATTATGTCTACAACAGAGCGTTCTTTAGAGGGTCTATGGTCCTGTTGTGGTTCAGGTTCAGACTAGGCTTTACATGCTTCTTGAGCTTTGATGGTGAGTTAAAAGGCATCCAGACGAAAATCGCAATGATTAGCTATCTGGCTAGACTTTCCCCAACGCCTACTGCAGTTACTATCAGGTTACTTGCACACACTGCAACCAGATGCAAACTCTCAAACAGTATGGGCCTCTAGCACAATACGTAACACTCAATGAGATCACCGACCACCTGGCAGGACTCAAAATTGGGGTTCGCCTGAAGATTCCGGTGCCACTCTAGGCCTACAGTGTTTCCCCCACCATTATATTAGGGGGGCTCCCCGCCCCCCCCCTTGAAGTCAAGTTAACTGTATTTTATACATCGCACCAGATCACAACTTCTTTTAATAAACAAGCTAAATAGCCGTATGTAATATCTTATTTACACAACGACATGTGATTTCGGTCTCTACATCGTCGCTCGATTACAAATTTCTGCTCTCTGAATCACCCACAGTGGAGTTCTACACAGCCACTCTCAGCTGTATGGGAATGAGACTGCGCGCCACGTCTGACAGGACCCAAAGCGCACGTGCACTTCCGTATATTATGCATAAGCCACAGCAGCCAAAACTAAGGTAAATGATGGCCCAATCCCAATTCTATTTTTGTACCCTTCCCCCTTCCCACTGGCCTTTAAAAGACAGGGTGAAGGGGAAGGGCTTCAAAACGTACCCCTAAAGCTACGGTCACACTAGAGTTTGTGCGTGCGAAATTCTGTCGTGCGGAGCTGAGAAAAGGGGCGGGATTAAACAACATGATTAGACATTAAAAAAGCGAGCGATTGCTCCAGGTTTTAAATTTCTGTCCAAAGAGGGTCATGTTTTGATACTCGATTGGTCTCACGGAGTCAAGTGATGCGATTTCGCAGGTCAGAGTTCACCAAGCTTAAACTTTGCACCGCAGCAACCTGCGAAACTTGGCGCATGACCCTGCGTTTGCGGTCTGACGCATTCGCGTGCGTATGAGTGAAAGTCTATGGGAGGAAAAGCTTAGTGTGACCCCTTAGCTTAAGAATTGGGACAGCACTACAGCACCTGCTCTCGTCAACATATGTCATCGCGATCTCTTGCTTCATATGAGATTAGACGATTGCGACTGCTGTAGTTATTCCAGTCGAGTTATTTATTGGTATTTATCTTCAGGAAATCACTGAAGGCATATGTTATGTAACCATAACGGTCTAATGTGACAATAAGATCGTAGCACTGCGCATCTAACACAGTGGCCATATTCATCTATGTAAACACACCAAAAACAACATTAACATTAAAGCAGACACCGTAAAAAACCCATTTCCAGCCATTAGACTTATCTGGCAGGGTATTCGAGTGTCATCGAGTGACAGAATGCTGTGGGACTGCAATACAGGAGTCATGATTATGGACTATAGATTGCGAAATTAAGCGGTTTTTATGTTAGCGGGGTTTTTTTAAAGCGTGGCGGTAAAACACGTACGCCGTTATGAATGCATTAAAACAAGTGTTTGTTTGTTGTAAAAAAAGTTGTAATAATGACAAAGAAAAATACAAATTTGTGGATCTTCTTACTTTCGGGTGTAACTGTCTGCCATCGTGGCTGGTGTATTCTGGGAAATTTTCGTACCCCTTGGTTTCGAGTGTGGTCCTGAAAAATCTTTATTCGACGGGCTATTCACCCCTTCCCCTTAGCCCTACGCCTTCAAGCTAAAGAGAATTGGGACACCCCTCCCCTTGACGTGGACGCGCAAAACGAGGGGAGGAAGGGGCAAGGGGAAGGGCTAAGGGGTGGAATTGGGATTGGGCCGATGTGTGGGAGCGTAATGCGCTCGGTCGCAGCAGCTAAAATATATACAGATGCGATGGGACCTCTGTGTAGTTTATTAGCGCGACCCGCGCGAGTGATGCATACTTTGCTGCAAGTGCAGCCATTGTGTCTCCAGGGTTTTGAGCTGCTGTGGCGCGTTCTCCCCCATCTAGCGTCTCATCCAACCAGACCTCTCCCAGAAGCTCCGCGAGTCTCCTGCAAATTTATACCGGCCCCGTGATCCCCTAAAATGAGTTATAATACTCGGAAATCATGGCGACGAGAGTAAACGAGCAAGACAACAGATCGCGAGAGGCACAGTAATGTTCTAAGCATTACATTACAATCTTCGGTTAAATGAACACAGCAGTAAAGATATCGCGAGTGCGAATCCCTCTATCTCCGAGTGATCTGCTGTCATTAGTTGGGGACCAGCTAAATATTTGAATGGTCCTGCATGTATTTAGGCCTTTTTACATATATGACAACTGTAAGTTCTGTTTTGACAAGATTGCAAGTTCACTAAAAGCTGGCTGGAACTATTAGATGAATAAAACTTTTTTTACATGAATATTTAACTATAAAGATTTTTGTAATACACTAGATTTTTGTAATAAACAGTAGTTTATAGACCTCTTTCCTTTTAGTAAAGAAGTTTTAGATTCATAGGAGTGCATTTTAATTGCTATGCATCAAACGTACGCTCCAAACGTGTCCTTGGTTGAGTCATGTTGAATTCTTCTTTTGTCATTTGCAGTGTTTCCAAATTGCATTGTAATTTTTCATAACAATTTTTATATCTGTGTCATATTATTTTCTGTGGCGGTTCATTCTGCTGTGGTGACCCCTGATAACTAGGGGACTAAGCCAGAGTAAAATTAGCGGATGAATTATTTTTTGTAAAGCTGCTTTCTGGCTGTGACACGTTCACCCCTGGGGCCTCATGTATCAACGTTCATGTATCAAGGTTTCACGCTCACGTTTGGATTGACTAACGATGAAATGAACGTGGGTATGTGCGCTGGTCTACGCCAACTTCATGCCTGGCGTACGTGCATTTCTTGTCTGTGTCTGTTTTGTTTCCATTGGCGACTCCTAGAGGCAGTTGTGTTAAATTGCACACCACAAAGTGCCTGAGCCGTGCAATGGCAGCTGTACGAGACGGGTTCATCCGCATGTCTAGCAGGTATATAAGGTTTCCATACCATGCAGTTGAGCAGCCAAACATTAAAGCACAATTTGCTGCGGTCGCCGGTTTGCCCGATGTAATCGGAGCGATCTACAGCACACACATTGCTATAAAGGCGCCATATGAAGACGAATTTGCATACATGAATCCGAAACATTACCATTCAATAAATGTGCAAATAAAATATAGTGCACAGACTTATTAATGATTCCTACTTGTCTTCCTCGTGATGAAGAGTAGGCAAAATCGGATATGTAGCAGGGGAAAAAAGAAGAATGAGCTCATCAGACGGCGGATTCGGTTCATGCTCGAACGTGTCAAAACATGTTGCCATGCGTTTTTACGAGCTACGCCACTCACGCTGTTAAAGACACCACAACATTTTACACCTTTACATCGCACTATTTCTTTTTTAATCCACTCAGTGCGATGTTCAGACCCCACTGTGTTAACCGCATCAGCTAAACTCTCCCACTCTATTTTTTCTTTCGTTATTAATTGCGGAGGACAAACTTGCAAATAACACAGTTTTGCTCCGGTTTCTCTCTTTTTGCTTGCTTTTGCCATTGCTTTTTCGTTGGGTTTTGCCAAAATAGAGTCATTAGCATATTGATACGGGGGAGGAGGCGGGGAAGGGGTTTTGCGCTCGTGCGCTCAGTTTCACGTTCAATCGGATGTACAAAAGAGAATATGCGTGTGATTCGGCGTGCGCAGTGTTTCATACATCTGAATTTTTTTACTGCGTACGCACATTTACAGCTTGTTTCAACGCAATGTTTCAGTATGGTTTCAGCGCAAGTCTTCGTACATGAGGCCCCTGGTTATTAGATGGTTATAAGAGACTTGTTTAAGGTATTATATGCAGCATCCTTTATTTTTTCTCTTTGGTAAGGCTAGATCTTCTCTTAAGGTTCATACTTAGAGGCAGATGTGCTCAATGCATTATCAAGCTTGAAGCATTAGAATCGGTGATCAGTATTAGCCGATCACCATGACAAGAAATCGGTACCCGATATCAGCTGCAAAAATGCTGATCGCAGCATCCCTAGCTTTGACCCAACTTGGCTTTCAGAGCAGCAATACTCCCCCTGGCTGCAAAAGGCTGCATCTTGGTAAGTCAGTATATACACCCTTAGGAAAAAGAAGTATACTTAAGTAAAGGTCAAGTATAAAAGTATGCTTTATTTAGTAAGTAATTAAGCCCGAGATACACTGCAGTGACAAAAGCTGCACATTTTGTGGATAAAAAATAAATAACAAATATAAAAATAAATGTTAATTTTTAGCTTGTACAATTGTACACACTGAAATAATTGTTGTTTTTTTACTTCTGTCGTTAAAAGAAACAAATTAGCACCATGACTCTTTGTGTCGGTGTCAGTCTGAACTGTTACGCCGCACCACGCCGAAACCCCCCCACCCCCCCAAAACTGTAAACCTGGGGAAAACACTGGCCGATAAAGTGAGGTTGCCAATCTCAGTCAGGCGGGCACACGTGTGGAATCATGACAGGGTAATAAACCAAGGTTGACCGAATGCCAGTGGACACGGTAGATGCTACTTGGAGTACGATGTAGCTGATGCCTCACTGCGGTTCGCAACCCGAGTTACAGGGCCAAGATATCTGACGTGTCCTCCAGCAGGGGTCAGTTATGTCAGACAGATGAACCCAATCTTTTGATTTGCAAAATGGACAACCTGTATCATTAACCACACAAACACAAGGCTATAAAAGTCTAAGATAAAGGCAGTGCTGGTAAATTCTACTATTTTGGGCCAACCAATCTAAGTAAAAACCATTAGTATGCTTAGTATCTGGTTGCTTACAAAGCTTCTATCAGTTTATGAATCTTAATGATCAATAATAACCAGTTATTATTAAGTATGAATACTCAGAACCAGAGATGTATAAAGTACTACAGACGCAGACTAAAGTAAAAGTACAAGTGCTCTATCAAAAAAGTGACTTGAGTAGAAGTTGAAGTGCTCTTTAAGCACCATACTTAAGTGGAAGTATTAACACTTTTTGTACTTAAGTATTTAAACTACTTTATTGTACTCAAGTGGTTTATTTCAAAGTTTACTACTCAAGTACTGAAAGTAAAAGTACAAGTAATGTGGAATGTAGTTATTAAAGAAAGCAGTCAAAAGACATCATATTGTTCTGGTAATTTTAAATATCTTTTTTGGAAGCACGTGATTAAGCAGAACGAAAAGAAACACGGCTTACGGTACTGTTTTTCTCTCGCGCTTGAATCACAGATCTGACAGATTGTAACAGCTTTAACACACACCTTTCAGAGTTGTGTGTCACAAAAACACTCTGTAATCCACTCAAAACGCCATTGAAACCCATTTTCGGATCGCAAATTACCAGTAGTAAACGCTGTCAGCGGAAGTTCTAAACATTCCACCGGAAGACGCTGGTCGCTATGGCGCCCTCCATGCAGCAGCCAAGACAAAGGTCTATAATTGTAACGAGTAGGGGTGTGGATCTACACTGGTCTCTGGGTTTGGTTCGGTAACGATTATCATGCCATCCATTCAATTCAATTCCATATCTCGGTGCATTGACAATGCTTTCCATATATAATTTGATTTTTTTCTTCACAGCACAAGAATTTTTGTTTATTCAAATCTATAAATATATTTCTATATTAGCAGTAAGATATATGAATTGTAGCCTTAAGTTGACCTGCTCAAAGAAAACACTCATTTCTGAAAAGTGTCAAACAAAACTCCAACACATGCACAGAAGACATCATGAGCATTTGTAGCTAATAAACTAATGTAAATATCATCCCGCTTCCCCGAGGTCTTACACCTCTGGGATTGGTTATTGTTTTCACCTGCTCAACAGAAAGGGCTGCGATCGGCTTTAGAAAAGAAAGCGCCGTTCACCGATGGCGGGAAGAACAGCTGCGGTTACAGTCTGTATGCGCATAATACGCGATTATCACAGGTAATCCGTAATAGACACAGTGGAGAATACATATTCCACAGGCACACTCGTGTCTTGATCCACAAGTATCGCTTTTAACAGCCAAGAGGAGAGGAAAAGTTGCCTCACAAACAGGTCAGCGGGTCAAAGCGGACTCTGTAATTATTTATTTATTTAGAAAGAGAATTACAACTACCTCTTGTGAAGTAGATGAATAGTTTAGAAGTTTTAGGAAACTTGTTCAAGTAAAGCTTGTAGCAAGGCTCCATCGTTAAATTGACCTTTTCTGTGGAGCAAAACAAAGACAATCCAATGTGGTTATACCGTGATTAATAGAACAAAACACAACAACAAAAGGCAGAAAAGAAAGCAAGGAAATAAAGAGTTTATATAAAAGAAGGGCAGCTCTCGCTCAATAGCACCCAATTATTATGAACCACCAAGATTAAAAAAACACCATTTTTAAAGGGGCACAGTTTTAACGCACGACTCAATACATTTTTTTGTCTCTCATTGTGCAGGTTAGGACTAGAGATGCTCAAAGTAATCGATTAACCGTTAACCTAAAGGGTGCGTTTGTAACGATTAAAAAAATGAAAAAACGACTAATGGTATCAGTTAAACGATTAAAAAAATATTTAATGTATATTTTATATTTTTTTAGAGTTTGACTGCATAAGTGGGTGATAGAATGCGCTTTTTTGTGTTAAGAGGGGCATCTTTAGCCATTTTTTCACTATATTGCTGAATCGTTCTTTAAGCAGAATTGTTCCATTCCGTGCCAAACCGGAAACATTAAACAAACCGCATCAGTAGTTGCCTTGATAACGCAATGTAAACAGCTCGCTTTGTTTAATTAAATTTAAATAATAGCCGAAACTAGTTTTTTTCATGTTCATAAAAGCGAAAGCAACCATGTGACTAGCACTTTTACGCCTGTTTCACACCGCAAGCGTCAGCGGCGCGTGAGCAGAGCGTGAGCAGCGCGTATGTCGAGCAGTAGCAGCACGCAGGCGTTTGCCTTTCACACCAGCTGCGTCTGCAGCGCGCAGTTCTTCGGCAGCTGCTGCTGAGAGCAACCTATCTCTGTCTATTCTATCTAGTTACCCATGTCTCTCTATATACAAATACACTTTTTAAACTTTTCATCTGCACCAAGGCCCCACCTATGCTGTTTCGTTAACTTGCAAATATTTATTTTACAAATTTTATAGATCAAATAGTACTGTATGCTTCTCAAGCTAACTTATATGAGAAGTGTCTACAGTCAGAAGACAATCACCTGTGATATCATGTCATTTGTTTTTTGATTATCAGGTTGCTGTAGACCTAGTTATAATCATATTTATACAATATAGTTATAATGATATTTATACATGATCAAACTAGTGTTAATTTCTCCGCTTCAGTGATGTCCAGCGGCAGAATAACAGCTCGTTAATTCATGCTCGTGCAGATGATGAGACGGACAAAAGTAATTAATGCATGCCATTCTTTTACTTATTTTCGTGTTGTCAGATTCAGAGTGCAATTTGTGCAAACAGCTCCCGGTAGGAATAACTCGAGTGAACATAAAACAAAGCCGATTAAAACTTTCTTCCTCTGCTCCGCTGCACAGAACACAGCGAGCTCACATCATCCAGCATGCGTGTCGAACTACACTACCCACAATACACTTCGCTATGGACTACAATTCCCGTAAATATTATATTTCCCCTCTCCTACAACACTAGTGTGCAACTGATACTAAAATTGTTTTACATTTGGTTTTGTAGTTCGGACCTAAATAAATGTTTGTTGCCGTTTTAAATCGTTTTAAGTTCATTTAAATGACTATATATAAACCATTTGACATTATTAACGCATTTATTGGGTAAAATTGCTACTTTTTACTGTCATTCAATGTGTTTTGGTCGTTGTCAATGCACTGTCACTTTAATTGAGCGTGAGCAGCGCGTCAAAAATAGACCCAGCGCCGAAACTATCGCTGCACTGCTGCTTCGGCGACGCTCACGCCTCGCTCTGACGCGCTGCTGCTGCGTGCGGTATGAAAGCTCTAATCTGTTAACATGGACGCCGAAAACACACGCGCTGCTCACGCTCTGCTCACGCGCCGCTGACGCTTGCGGTGTGAAACAGGCGTTATGCAGCTCTATATGCTAAATATAGGTAGGCTACTTGTCAGCAGCCTTATTTGTTTAGAGGAAATGTTGCTGGGCTTTGGAAAAATTTTATTTAAAGGGAAAATTACCAAAATGTAAAACAATAATTGAAAATGATTGGAGGGGAAATAAATAATACATTTAAAATCTCTGCACATAACAGAAAATTAAATAATGATAAGGCAACAAAATTATTGCATTTAAAGTGGGAGAAATATATTTTTGGACAGGCCTTGTCAAAAGTGAGAGGGAACTTTCTCTAATAAAAAAATATAGCTCTTAAATTATTTTATTTTTAACAACCAATTAAATTACACAGCGGTTTTATATTAATAGTTGATAATGATATAAAATATACTACATTTTGATGGTAAACCCTTTAAGTATTGGCTGCTATTTGTTTCAGGATTCAAAAATTAAATAAAGATTGCAGCAAGTCAAAAAAAATGAGTATGAAACAACACATTTATAACAACACAGAACCCTCCTTCGTAGTCTTGCTGGTATCAAATGAAGAAGCCGTTTGGGCTTTGAATTAAAATGTGCAGTTATTTCCTCGTTGTTCAAAGAGTCTGCAAGTTTATGTATTCCATGGATATAGCGTTGTTGTTATGGAATTTGGACATTGATGATGTTAAGTGTGTTTTTATTCGCTTTACTCGATGCACAGCAGGAAAAAAAGTCTTTCAGCGGTGCATGTAGTCGCTGGTTAAGTTCTCTCCCGAATCTCTCCGAGTTTTGTGCTATCAAATAGAGCGCTGCATGGCATGCAATAAACACTCAGTCAGGCGAATGAAAGGTCCCATTGCCTAGGATTTCAATCAAAATAATCAAACTCTAGCCATGAATATAAGATTATAGATGAAGCGGTAGTAATTATATCATACATGTTTAATTGTATTTAAGACAACAAAATAATTTTAATAAATAAAAGATCCTCGTAAAAATGGGATAAGTTATTTACTTCTCTGCCAGAGACTGCTCTATGGTTTTAAAACCCTTTTGAAACTGTATCATTTAGACCTGGATCATTTTTTATATTAAATGTAGTGTTCTTTACTTGTAGATGTCTGATGACTAGCGCGCTTCAGCTGAACCAGCTGTGGTAGCTTGGCAACAGAGATGTGACGTCAACACACAGAATCTGTCGGCACAGTTTAGCACGGTTGTCTAACCGTGCTGAGAATTCCGGGCAAAGAAAAGTTTGTAATCGTGCCGCGCCGTTCCAGGCTCAGTGGAGAAACAACCGTAACCGTACCGAAGTGTTCTTAAAACGGTTCGGCACGATAGTGGAAAAGCATTTTTTAAAATGGTTTACTAAAAGCCAGAAGTGTTTTGCATGCGGTTCGTCCCAGAGCTGCAGTATTTGTCTTGTCAAGAAATCTACAGAGAACTTTTAAAGAGCATGGTTTCCAAATTAAATCTAATAAATGTTGGAGGCATACATGCTGGATAAACGCACTAAATCGCATTTCAGTTGCATTCATTTGAGAGCGCACAAGAGGATCTGCACTTGAGCAGCGTATATTTGAGGGGGCTTCTTTTTTCCTTGTCAACAATAAAAGTGTTTTTGGAACGGAAAAGCTTGTTTGCAGTGATTGGCCCCTTAATGTGCAACACATACTTGTTAACTTGCGGGACGGTAATGTGTAACCACATGTGCCTACAGACTTATTTGCCAAAGAAGCAAAATGGAAGAAGAATATTGCTTTACAGACGAGTTGATGCTAAACCAGCGCTGATGCTGATAGCCTCCTGGATCTGCGTAATAAGCAGAAAAAATAGGCTTTAGCTTTCATTTTACAGCATATAAAGCATGTATGCAAATTAATGCAATATTATATTTAAACAACAAAACAAAAAGTTACATATGCCCGCGTTGTCAATGTCTTTTCATTACGCAGCATGCGCACTTGAACTGCGATTGAGAGAGGAAACCATATATCAAGACATAATCTTGAAATAATGATTTCTATTAAAAATGTTAAAAGGTTTTGTGATGTAATATTTAAAGTGGGGCATTAAATAAATGCATATTTTCCGTGGAGCCAGCGATTAGAGGAAGTCTGCTATTCTTATTTGACGGAAGAAAAAAAAAATTTGATTGGGGAAAAAAAACAGCCTATGCCGGTTCTTAAAAAGGATTTTTTCAGTCAGTGTTTTCGTTTTTTAATCTAAATCCTTTAAGTGAAAAATAGTTTCACTCAAATTATTGCCACGGTTGTCGGTTAGCAAAATTAACCGAGAAGAGCATCCCTATTTGCGACGCAGATCAGATGTTACTCAAGATGCAAACTTTAAACTGAGTTTAATTTAGTCAGAAAATAAGAAATGTAGACTCATGCAAGTTGCGTGGGTACAGAAACGCGGTCTGCCCTGTCAAGGGGCACTTCTGCGTAGACCTTCCTGCCAGGACCTTTCTGCCCCGATTTTGGGGCGTATATGGGTTTTAACTATGGGTCAAGTCACACCCGTTTTTTTACTGACTGACCAGTGGGTTCATAGCAAAGTTTTGGACTGCTGATATGCATAATGAGGGGCCTACCTAAACATACGAATGGACTTTAACTCAGACCATTAAATAATTTAGTCCATATAAGTTATTACCATGCACTATGTATCATGTGTTGTGAAATAGCAGGAAAAAAATAGCGGTACTAATTTTAGGAGGATTTTAAGAAAAAAATCAACATGATTCACACATTCTTACTCTATCTGATGCTTCAAAAAGATTAAAAACACAAGGCGTATGAGTTATATGAGGGAGTATACAAATTCCAAAAGTTAGGTGTACTTCAGAAAGGGAATTTTGGGTTCTAAATGTCCATTTTAATATTGGAGAATGTCTTTGTGTAGGCAGAAAAGGTAAGAGGGTTTTTCTTCCTTTTTTTTTTCTTATCTGTCGTGTTTCTTTGAGGCCTGAAAAGAGAGGGCTAAAGCAATCTGCTAAGCGTCCTGTTAGAGTAAAGGTGTCACAGAGTAACAGACTTGCTGGCAACAGGAGTCATAAACTCACGTAGAAAGGGGCCCAGACTCCTTTTTGGGATCAATATGGAATTTCACCTCCGGACTGTACATTTAACTGTTGAGCTTTAAATAAAAGTGGGGAGATTTAAACTGCCTGATGAGCTTCAAACGCAGTGAGGAGCCTGATGAGCTTTAGATGCAGTGCAGAACCTCATGAGCTTCAAACAAAAAGCTGGGCCTGAGGAGCTTCTAATGTGGTATGGAGCCTCATGAGCTTCAAATAAAGTGCAGAGCCTGATGAGCTTTAAATAAAAAGCTGAGCCTGATGAGCTTCAAATGCAGTATGGAGCCTCATGAGCTTCAAATAAAGTGAAGAGCCTGATGAGCTACAAAAAAAAAAAAAAAGCTGAGCCTGATGAGCTTCAAATAAAGTGTGAAGCCTGATAAGCTTTAACCCTCTAGGGTCGAAGACCGTGTATACGCATTTTGACCAGTGGTGTCGTCAAACTGCTGAAATGAACTTAAATTACACTTTCAGTTTTGATTGTACATATAAGATCAATACATCAATCTAATCTGTTATGTGTCTACTTTTTGTTGTGTACACTCACAACAACAAACGTGTGTGCTTTTGCAAAATAAGGAAAACAGTGTAGGCATTCTGTCTTTTCTCTCTCCGTGAACTGCTTTTAGAAACGCGTCAGTAAAATGCGCTGAAACTCCTCGAATACAAAACGCACACAGAGGAGACATGTATTTCTAGAAAGCTTAAAGTGTCCACTTTTAAACGCAGCTATGCATGTTGAAAACAAACATTGCTTGATAAAGTAATCAGTATGAAATCAACGCTATGTCTAGTTTCTCAGTCTGATCTCATTAGTTTTAAAGCGACAACGCCCAAGAGGCATTCCTATTACAAGCGTCTGAAGACGCGTGCAGTCTGTAGTCAGAAAAACACGTCACTAAAATGAAAGGAAACTCGGCAAATATTTAACGAAGACGATGATTTGTGATATCTATATAAAGCTTGATATGTCTACTTTTGCATTAACCAATTCAAGTCGAAAACAAATGATCTCTTTTTTATGTAATCCGTATAAAAGTAAGGACTGGTACGAATTCTCCTATATCACCTCATTAGAGCAGCATGGTCCCGCCTCTCAGTAAGCACGCTTTTTATGTAAATCCAGATGTGAAAACAACTGAGGTAAAGGACCAGGGGCAAAGAGAGCTAAAGTAGACAAGAAGTGCTCATAGTTTGGTCAGTAATGCGAGTAATGCTGGTCTGTGTCATGCCGACAAACTGTTAGATGAAGATGTAGCCTTCAAGTTCAACGTCACAAAAATGTATAAAAATTCTACAAAAGTGGACAAGGATCAAATAATCCTGCGCTGTGAGTCTCCGCTGATGTCAAGAAGAAGGCCAGGGGTTACAGTGAAATACTTTTTCCTGCGCCCCTCCTCATCCCAACATACCTGTCTGCAAGGCTACATTTCTAAGTGTCCTTTGTAAGTTTATTCTTTAAATAATTACTGTGAATACCGAATGAGAGGATGATAACTTGCGCCAAAAGCTGCTGTGATGAGCGCTACTGTTTAAAAGATTTCATTATCGCACATGGTGTGTTTTTTACCTGCTTTCTTTTGCTCACTGTAATTTTTGTTAATATGGATTAATTATCATTCTTTAAAATAACATTGCTCTAACATGAGATTGCCAAAACTAACTCAGAATAGTATTATTATAATTCAAACTTTGTATATACTATTCCATATATTATGATGTATTGTTTTTTTAACCAATTTAAGATGTTTGACAATGTTAAGATAATATGTTGCATTTTAGCATGTTTTTTTTACTTATTTATAAACTATTTATAGACATAAAGTTAAATAAAAATATCCTGGGTTTGAAGAATATTGTGTTCATTATGCAGGTCTTTGTCTTCAGGTGTGACTCGCTGCATAGTAATGATAGTTCACGCCTTCCCGCATAAACCAATTTTACTCAAAAAGTGACTTAGAATTTTTAATTCATTATATTGTTTTCTGTGAGCAAGCGAACAAGATGATTCTCACATCATTTTGAAGCAAAAACACTAGACTACCAGATCCAGTTCTCAAAAGTCTTGTGCACAAATGTTCTCTGTGTGTTTCACGGCCTTGTTTCAGTAACTTCAAAATTTGAGTTTTTTTACTAACCATGCATATACGTTCCTTTCAAAGACACAAACACATACAAACAGGCTGCTTAGGTGTTATTGTAGCCCAACTTGTGCTGTTTACAGTGTTGTCACACTTTAGCCATTAATATGTTTTTAAGATACTGAAAACAACACAATTGTCAGTGCATGTCAAAACTTTTTCCAGAGCCCCAAAACACCCTCAGACCCCAGAGGGTTAAATGCAGTAAAGAGGCTGATGAGCTTGAAACAAAGTGTGAAGCCTGATGAGCTTCAAATGAAGTGTGGACCCTGATGAGCTTGAAACGAAGTCTGGAGACTGATAAGCTTCAAACGCAGTGTGGAACCTGATAAGCATTAAACGCTGTGCACAACCTGATGAGCTTTAAACCACGGTATAGCCTGATGAGCTTTAAACGCATTGCATAGCCTGATGAGTTTCAAACGCAATGTAGAGCCTGATGAGGTTCAAAGGTAGTGCGGACTCTGATGAGGTTCAAATGCAGCGCAAAGCATGATAAAATCTAAATGAAGTGCAGAGCCTGATGAGCTTCAAAGCACTGGATAAGCTTATGAGCTTTAAATGAAATGTGGAGCCTGATAAGTTTTAAATGCATGGCAGAGCCTAATGAGCTTCAAAAGAAGTGTGGAGCCTGATGATCTTGAAATGCAGTGTGGAAACTGATACGCTTCAAATCAAGTGCGGAGCTTGATGAGCTTTAAATTTACTAGCTTTATTTGTAAGGCGCAATAAAACAACATTAAATGTAAATTTTAAATGTAAAATTAATGTAAACGCAAGACAAAAAATATTTAAATTCAAAATAAAATTGTTAAATAGAATTTTTGTTTAACTTGTAACACAGATTTCTTCATGTAAACAACATATCCACAATAAACCATCAAGATCCTGGCTTGACAGCCATATTTATTACAGAAATTAAAACACAGGCATGTTAATGACATTTAAATTTCAAAACAATCAATGCCAATAAAAAAAACATTGATTTCCATGTTGGACTCTAAGTGGACTGCAAAAAAATGCCAAAACACAGGAATTGCAGATATGGAAAATGAAAAATTATATTAATAAACTATAGAATACAAACTGTTGCTCTCATTGTAAAGTTTTATTGCTGTGAGTTGAGAACATTAGTTATAGAGTAGAAACAAATTAGCTTAATCCTCCTTTACATTCATCCAGTTGCTAAGACTATGCCGCAAGTGCACAGACACTCCCAAATGCCCGCAAATGAATGATAATTTCTTGCAAACCGGTCGTTAAATACATTGCACACCCCTCTCGCCCCTACTCAGATACGTCGCTCACTCCACCCCTGACACCCCTCAACGGGCCTGACACAGACACACACACACACAGACACACACACAACGCGCTCCAGACGTTTGGGCCCCAACGGCCTTCCATACCGAAGCGACTCCCCTCAGATTCAACACGCATGATCACGTTCATCAAATTTGCTTAAACTAAGCGTCCTAAAGTATTACTGTATTTCACAAGGATTCTGACACATTAACGCGAAGCATACGCTTTCGTTGCGTTTAATGAGTAAACACGCTAAACTTGGAGGGCTCATGCTGAAAGGCAGAGTAATGCCTGGTCTTTGACAGCTCGCGACTTCACCAGAGACGTTCTGAGTACATTCACATAAGACACCAATACTCCGATTTTATTATGATTAAGATTATACTCTTACTTAAAGTCTACCGTGTAGCCTAAGCAGTGGTTTTATTACCTTAAAGGAACACAGAGTCACGAAATGCGGAGGATTATCTTTCTGTTCGCCATGCGGTATCAACTTACAACAGAATCGAAAGTTAAAAATGAAACACCCGAAATTGCATGAAACTCTGGAGAGCCTGTGATGCAACTAATTGTTCTATACTGAAACTTGCCTTCAAAAAGTGCTTCCTTGGTCTTATCCACATTTATTGCAAGTTGAACACACGTCCACCACAACAGGAAGTAAAAAAAACCTGCAACTGCGTTAATTGCGTTATTTTTTTTTAACGTGTTAATTAATTAAAATTAATCGCATGCGTTAACGCGTTAATTTTGACAGCGCTAAATAAAATATATATAGATGCAAATTTATATCGAAATACCGGAAATGTGTTTAAAAATCATATCACTGAAAAAATCATTGTGGCGAAGAGAAAATAAATGAATGAATGACTGTTATTGAAAAAAAAAATCTATTTAGATATATATTGATATCCAATTATTGTCCAGCCCTAACACATCACTTTCATAATAATACTCTCTCTACCCATCCTCCTCATATAACTGAGTTATGGTTTTGATATTGCTCTTAGGTCTCATCCTCCTCCCACTTTAAACATTATGTTGGTCTTTCAGGTTTTTTTTTAATCTGGTCATTGTTCTGTTGTGTATGTTATATTAAGTCCATGTCTAAATTGTAAAATCAGTATATCAGAAACATTGTATTGTCATACACACACACAGGTACAATACCAAACTTTGTCAACTACATACTCACATACACATATGCAGTACCAACAAGCCCACATATTAATATACATCGCTATCATTTACTTCTTTATTATTTTTCTGAGGAATGTCACCAATCACTTTTTTATCCTGGAACGTCCGTCGACTAGGCTTCCAGGCAAAGATTAGTTTTTAACCATTTAAATAAATAACAAACAGAAATATACCTTCTACAAGAAACCCATCTATCAGAATCCAATCAAAACAAAATTAAATCTTCACAGTACAATCATTTATACTACGCCCACTACAAAACAATACAGAGAGGAGTGCATGGTTTCCGCTACATTCATTCTTCCATGGTGGGAAGCCACGCCAAAATTGATCCAGCCAAGGCTACATTACAGTACACTGTAAATGTGAATAGTATTCCTTACTATCAAAATTCTAGTGTGTTTACTTAATTTTAAGCTAATTGTTGAGTTTACTAGAAATGCATTAGTGTTGCTGACATAGTAAGGTATAAAGTTCCCATAACTAATGTAATTTGAGTAAAATTGCTTATAAGGGCTAAGCCATGCTGTTACGCATGCGTACTGGGTGGTGATTTCCCATCCCCCATCCCGAGTCACAACCAACCGCCACCCAGCACCGCCATTGAAGGACAGGATTTCATATTGAGAAGATTTACTGATGTAAATCAAGGTAAACTTTTCGTTTTAATTACTACTTTGATTTTATTTGTATAGTATCAGTAATCTGTTTATTTCCTGCACTTTGTGAAATTGTTTGCTGTTTTGTGAACTAATTAATAGCCCATGATGTTGTGACTAAACGTTTTGACCACTGCACGTTATTTGCAATACTGTCTACTTTACTAGATAAGCTATTTTTAGCTGCTTAGTCCTTTTTAATAACTATTAATAATTTGTAAAGTTAGTAGCAATTTGTAAAGTGGGCGTTATGCTCTAAAAGAGCGGGCCGCGCCATTTTAAATGATGCACTGAGAGAGCAAGAGCGCGCGCAATGATCCGTTCAAATAGATGTAAAGTTAACACATAGCTGTAGGTCTACATTTTTAAAAAAGAAAACGAAACCTATTTATCCGCATTACAAATACAGTAACGTTAGTTATCGCTGAACTTTAGTGGCGCTTGTTGTGACGAAAATATGCGTGTTTTTTTTTAAGATTTACTTTTATGAGATCACCTGCAGGAAGCAGGTGAGGAGATCAGCTGTGATTCGGTCCGGCGTCAGCGAGCGGCTCATGACCAGACCAGTCGTTTTTTTCTCCATGATCGCCGGGGCAGCAGCAGTTTTAACCCGCCGAGGCTTTTAGAACATTATAAAGCAGTTTCAGCTCAAAATGGACCCTCGAGTGTCGTAGGTAATTTAGGATTTCGATGCGATTACGATTCGTGTCACTGTATGAGACAGATACATATTTACACATGATGCTAAAGTGTGCTTATGCTAACAATCCCTATGAAACTTAAAGTTAAACTTATGAAAATGCGAGAGATATTTAATTAACTCATTTATTTGTTTTATATGCTATTTGTCTTTTCTTTATGCCGTTTTGAAGGTTTATTCCAGTGTTGCCGTTACGTTATTGACTGTTTTGTATTGCTGTAATGACAAATAAATCTGACCAGACGCGACTGAATATGTGTGACAGATAACGTTAATGATGAAGTGGTATAACTCGTACAACCAAGCACAGAAACATCCCTTTGTTTGCTCAATATCACACAAAGGCATCAACAAGCCTTTGTTATAAGCAAACTTTCTGTAAAGAAACAGGCTTTGCCAAACCTGTTAATTTGCATTTTTAAAGAAGGTTTCACTAATTTTTAACAATTGAGGGCAAATAAATTTGAACAATTACAAGGTTGTTTAAAATGTAGCACACCATTAGAGTATTGTGAGTGGCATATTTGGTTTGTAATATCATTATACCCTTTATTTATTTTTTATTTCAGACTACCAGTTTGTGAGCTGATATGCAGTGGAAATGTAAGTTTTGCACTTACACATCAAAGAAAACTTTTTGAACAATACCGCACAAGCCATAGAACATATTCATGAATTGTTCTATTAACGTTACCTTGTCTCCATACTGAGTGTCAGGGTAATTTTAAATCGTTTAATGCATTAAATGTACATTTAACAAAATTCTCAGCAAAGAACTGCATGATCAAGAATAGTCCGAATATTTTGTCCATTTGAATAATCATCTGAGGACTAGTTAGAAATAGGGTTGTTGTGTTGTGATACCATTAATTTATGTTACAATACTATACCAGCTGAAGTATGGTGATACCAAGTAGTATTGCAATACTGTAATTCATAACTTAAATCCATGAAATAAAGAAAAATGTCAGAAATAATATATTGTATATGTTATTATAGGCCTACTTGAATTTAAATAATTCCCTTATTGTTGAAAAAAGTATTTGCACATCTCTTCATCTAAAATGTATTCATTCCAGCAAAAAAAATACATTAAAATAAAGATACATAAAGAAAAGAGCATTTTTCCAACAAACCTAGGCTATATGAAGTGGTCAAAAATTGTTTCCTGTTGCTATTTTGGGTTTTTCATCTATCATACTTTTTTCACACTTATTATCGGATAAGAATCCAAAGTAATTCAAAATTTCACTTTATGAGTCATTCTTTTTAATAGATTGTCACGGTTGTTGTAGCTATTATATTGACAGGAACAGAAATAAACGAATTCCGATTCAAAATGAACCATCACAAAATATGCAATAGGCTACTATAAAAGGCGAAAATTCTACAGTTTTACAACCTTAGAAGGCTCCATAGACTATTAAAAAACAATGATCTATTGTTGCTGAATCGTGTAAGTATTTTAGTGACTTTTTCACATGCAGCATTATGTATTGTAGGCAGACTGTTAATGACAATACTACCGTTTACAAACTACAGTGGCACCGCCAGTATCTTGGAGCCATAGTATCACGATACTACCATAGTACCGGTAAACCGTGCAACCCTAGTCAGAAAGTTCAGTGTCCTTTTAAAGACATCAATTGAGACAAATATTTATTCCACTTTTAATGCGCATAAAAGTAAGGCACACCAGCAACAATGCCATGATTATATTTAATCGGGGGTTGTGTTTATTACTGTTTGGTGACAAGTATAGCTCATGCTTTTGATGACAGGCGCCGGGAGTATTTGGCAGCTTTTATTATTCAAGAACATTTAACTATGTCATGTTAAAGTGTAACATCTGTTGCTAAATGGCATTGCATTGTATCATTGCATGTGTTTCTGATTTCTGTTTTTTGTTTTAGAATTTCGCTTAGCCATGTCAATAACACTTTATGTTTTTGTGCACAACAGTGACATCCAGAAGGAAGTCATAGAGGAAACACCAGCTGATGCAAGTGCAGAAGGTTTGTTTTCTTTTCAAAACTTTGTGTGATTTTGTGAATTTGTGTTTTTGAATGTTATTAATGACTAATAATGTTTTGATTGGATCTTTGCAGAATTCAATCGAATATCAGGAAGAAATGTGAGATCCAAGTTCTACGCTGCATTGGACACACACTGCTCGTTTGATTGAAATAAAAAATAAAAAAAAACAGGAGAAAATTGCAGAAGAAAACTAGAAGAAATTTTCAACATGTTAATTAAAAGGTATTTTTGTGACATCATCTTTGAATCATAATTTGCATTTGATTGCAATAAATTGCATTTGATGTTTTCATTGGGCTATAATGCATGTCTACCTGTCTTTACTTTTTCAAGGTCATCTGGCAGCAGTTCTCCGGGGTCTTTCAGTCCTTTAGAGGGATGAGTCTAAAGAAATTTTCAGGATGTGTTTTGTAAGTAGTATTATTGTTTCTGCTTTCTTAGACTGGAAATGAAGCAGTCATTCCAGTTTACTTCACTTATTAATACAAATTTTCAATTTTATAAAAATAAAACAAATGCATTTAATGTAAGTATTTGAAAGTAAGAGGGATGTTATATTATGGCCTTTGGAGCAAGAGCATTGCTATGTTGCAAATACAGCAGCTTGTGCCGTCACAGGGTCAGTTAGCTTCATAGGCCAGTGAAGTAATGAATGCATTTCTTTAATTTTTAAACACACTTGTTTTGAAAAGGAGGAAGATTAGCTTGAAAAAAAAATCTTAATAAGTGTAATACCTATGTAATATGTTGAGAGAAATATAATTTCAGTTGAAAGAACCTGCTGGATTAAGATGTAAAAAGATAGTGTTAAAAGCCACAAAGTCAAAGATGCTCCGTATTATAACCAACCCTGTGAAGTCACCTGCTGTGGGATTGTAGATGGCTGCACCCTTGTTCTAAAAGCCATACTAAAACATCAATTTTCTTATTAAAAAATAGTTATTAATACATTTTTAAAAAGTGTGCTAAATAATGCAAACTTGACTCACTGCTTTAATCTAGCAAAACCAAATGCATTCATGAATCGGTTCCCAATTTATTAAGTTTTCCCTACAAAATATTTATATTGATTATGTAGCACCAATTGGTCTCTCACACATTTGCATTTAATTTCTTGAAAATGTTTTAAAAGTACTTTTACTGCAGTTTGTTTTATTACATTACAGTGTTTCTTTAATTTAAAAAAATTATTGTTCCTTTAGAATAGTATCATGTTCAAGATACTGGAATTTAGTACCAATCTCTGCTGCAATTTTAAGCAGCAAATTTCCTGCTAACATTTTAAGCACTTTTGAGCACATTTTTAAACAGCACTGTTTTGCCATTCTGTTCACATGCTTAACAGAAATGACACTCAACAATGCTCAAATGTTAGCAGGAAATGGATGTTTTTAAAATTACTATATGGATTGGTAATAAATTCCACTATCATGACAAGCCTAGTAGAAGCAGTACAGGCAAATCCATCGTGTTGGTCTACATTGAAGAAGGAGCACCATAGTAAGGCCTTCTTATAAGAAGCATTTGAATGTAAAATGTACTATAAACACAAATAGTCATGCTAATAAGCAACTAGTTAATAGGGTAATTGGTTCCTACTAAAGTGTTACTAAATTAAGCACAAGGAATTGTATTTTTTTCACCTCTGCTTTTGGTCTCCTGGCCACTACAGGCTTTATTAGTGCCATTTAGAATATCAAACTTTACTTATTTTTCTTTCTCTATTCATAGGATGTAATTGTAGAGTCGGACTTCAGTGCAGAAGATGTTGGCCTGCTGACTGTCGTGTGTGAAGATGTCTAAAGAACCTCATTATGGATGCAATGTGGGCCTTTATACTGGAAGGAAAAGTGGTTATGGACTTTGCCACATGCAGTATGTCTCTTTTTTTGCTTTGATTTACACACTGAATTCGGACTACCCAAAGACTTTGAGCAATGCATTTGAATTTGTTCAATGTGTGTTGCTTTTGCTGGGAGGGAAGCGTAATGTGTTTTATTCGGCGAGTGCCTATATACTGCTGTGCTTTATGTTTAAAGGTTTAGGTATAATGGCATGTTTAATTACAAAGTGTTGCTTTTTAACATGTTGCTGTTTGCAGTGTTACATTTAGGACTGCAGCATTTTGGTGTTTAAAACACTTTTTTTTTTTTTACCAAAAAAGTGTATTGTGATTTATAGGGTTGTCAAAAGTATTGAGTTTGGTACCAATCGGTACTGAAATAAAAAAAAAAAGTCCATCCATTTCCCACTAACATTGCAAGAACTGATTGGCCATTGTGTTCACATGCTCAGTAGATATGACTGATTGGCTTTGAAGGTCATTATTTTTACCACACTTCACCACTGTTCACCAGGTGCAAAGATACAAAGACACTGGATAACTTCAAAGCACTGTCGATCAGTCGATTCATCACCAGATAGCTTATATGTTAGCTTCTAAACAAATCAGCTATCGACATGGCTTTGAAACACTTCAGTGTCTGTGTAACTTTGTTTGGACTCAGTGAAAAATGGTAAACCTATGACAGTCACAGCCAATCACAGTCATTTCTGTTGAGCATGTGAACACAGTGGCCAATCAATGGTGTTTAAGAACAAGCTCAGTAGCACTCAAATGCTGGTGGAAAATGGATATTTTTAATATTTCAGTATTGATTGATACCAAACTCAATACTTTTGACCACACTAATGTGATATTTTCTGTAGGAAAATCTAAACTACACAGTCTAACAAATTAGCTTTAAAGCTTAATATCTGTTCCTCTGTGAGTGTCTATATGCTGCCATGTTTAAGGTGCTGGTGCAATGGCATGTTTAATTACACTAATTCAAGTATCTTTTTTCCAAGTGTCAAGTATTTAAAGTTTTTTTGATAGATTTTCAAACCTTTTCGAAAACTTGTGTTTTAGGGTTGAACATGTTTATTATATTTTTTGTCTGTATTGCTGTTTACAGTATATTACAGCACTTTACAACAGGTTTTTACAAAACTGTATTGTGTACAAGTGTATTGTGATACTAAAATATCACAAGTGTATTGTGAAATTCTGCTAATTTTGTCAAATAAAATGTTTACATTTAAGACCTGTATAATGTCATTACTTGTAGGTTGAACTACATATTTTATGTTCAGTTTAATTGAAGAAAATGTGGAAACCGATTGCACGTAGTTTCTTTAGTTGACATTACTTAAAATGGTGGATTAAAACAATGTTGAGACTACTAGCATTCAAGATGTTAACTGAACATGGTAGAACAGTATTAGTTAAATAGAGTTATTAAAGTAATCTTACTATAAAACCCTAAGTAAGATTACTAAATAATGACAAGTATGTTAACTAGAATTTTCTATTAAACTTACTTAATTTTTAACAGTTAGTTTACTTTATAAGTTTTAGTTTACTTACTTCAAGGCAATAATTAAACTTAACTTAAGATTTCCTTGTAAGTTTATATTGCAAAAATAAGGCAATCGGTTTCCAAACTTTTTTTAAGTAAACTGAACATGTTAGAATTTACAGTGTAGGTCTGTGCAATTAATCGAAAATCCGGTTTCGATTTTGGCTTCTATTGATTATGAAAAACCATACATAGAGATTATTCTTCCTTACGATTATTCCTTACAGTGAAGATGCTTAAAGCACAGTTTAAACATAACAGATTTAATAACTAATTTCTAGTAACTGATTTCTTTCATCCTTGCTATGATGACAGTTCATTATATTTTACAAGATATTTCTCAAGATATTAGTATTCAGCTTAAAGTGAAATTCAGGGGCTTAATTAGTGTAATTAGGCAAGTCATTGTATAACAGTAGTTTTACTCTGCAAAATAATCATGCTTATGATTTTTCCCATAATTGAGCAGCCCTACATTACAGCTTCCCATTCAAAACAGTCTGTCATGTTTTTTTATTAGCGGGTGATAATCGTACCAAAATTTATTAAAAGGTAAGTGAATTATAACAACGCAAACTTTCCTGTAACCGTAGTAGTGCTGTGCATCATTTGTTTAACCCTTAAAGGTTACGTACTGACAAGCTGACAAGCTGACTGACAGATGCGTGAGGCCAGCAAACACGACGTATAGCCATTTCACTTTACTTCAGGACGCATTAATACGGCTCTGCACTTAATGTGGTGGCTTTAATCAACTTTAACAGGTCAACAGGTTCCATGTAATCGAGTTAAGTTACCTTAAAGAAAGAATATTTATTTAAGTACACTTAAGTTAGTTACATAAAGGTAATGTTGTTTAGTTCAATCAACACAACATTTATAATTTAGCTTTAATTTATTTACACTGTTAAAAAAAACAAACATTAAATTTCACGGAAAAATACCGGCAGCTGTTGCCAGTAATCTACTGTACATTTATAAATCCATATACATCAAATACATTCCACAGTCTGTATTTTTCATCGAACACATTTAACCCCTTAAATCCCAGAGCAAAATCCTTACTAGTGTCCTCACTACAGAGGGTTGAACACTCAGACTGTGACAAAGTTAATCAGATAATTGTCTAATTAAAGGATGATTGAGAATTATTGATGAACAACTGTTAACAGCAGAATCACTAAAGGAAAGAAAAACACAAATTACAGCCAATACCAAAGATGAAATCAACTGAGAATAAAACTCTAAATAAAATAATAATTAATAAAAATTTAATTGAATGATCAGCAGAGATCATTAAACAACTCCCCAAACATCAGAAGCTTCACTTATTACTGACCTTTGACTTTATTTCTGTCACATTAACAAAAGCTTTTAATGAAATTTTTGTAGTTCATTTGAAGTCACCATGATGGAGGACAGAGTCTGCTTTAGTTGGGCTCTTCAACGATTTGTTCTGACACTAGTTATAATTTTGTTTACTATAATTAGTTGTGTTAATCGCACTACTTGTGTAGCATGGGAAGCCAAAAGAAAAAACGACAGTGAGTCTGATCAAATTAACTATGATATCAAAACCACCCTCACCTGCTCATGCACTCGTTGAATATCTTGTTAGTTTTTAGTGTGAAAGAATATCATATGTAAATGAAACCACTTAACCTACAGCACCCAACAATTATTTAACAGGTCTAAATACACCATTCACAATGAGAATGTTTGATCTAGGGCAGAACTTAAAACTCACAGACATCAAAAATTTGTCTTTGAATCTCAAAAATTGTGACAAACAACAAATAAAAATCAACCCAGAATACAAAACATTCCACTAAAATATTACCCCCCAAATACAACACAAAATAAATGAAAAGAAAGAGATTGTAAGAACTTTAAGCTGTATAATATATTCTTGCTGCAATGCATGCTGGAAGTTTTGTACTATGCTGGCACCCAGTATGTATTGCAGCATGAATGAATTATGCATACATTTTTTTTTTTTTTAGCAACCATGATTAAGGTTCATATCCTGATTCTTAATGTTTGTGTGTCATAATGTGCTGCTCGAGATCTTAAAGTTGTGCATGAAACTACATAAATTGAAATTCCTTGATAATTGTTTGTTGAGACTCCCCGAAAAGCTGTAATATATCCAAAAAAATATCAATTAAACTATTTTCTATGGCTTTGTTTTTAAAATACTAGATATTATATCAGCTACAATTTAGTACACATAGTAGAGTTTCTCATCATCTTTCTTGGTATAACTGATAAGTTTCACAGTTATAACAGCCAGAGAAACATTAAGACAGAAGAGTATAGGATCAAGAGCCCGACTAAAGCAGCCTCTGATTTCCATGATGGTTAGGTCAAGTGAAATATTTTCAAAAAAAATATAGACCTCTGTTAATTATCAAATCCTCTTGCAGATATGAGAGAATTAAAGTCAAACTGTAATCAGTGAAGCTGCTAATGCTGTTATTTAATGGAGTTGTTTAATCATCTGTTTTAATTCACTTGGTTTGATGTGAGACAGTGTCTGTAGTTTTATTTCTTGTTCTTGCCTTTAGTGATTGTGCTTGTTAACAGCAGGTGTTCATCATTCAGTCATTTGTGGTCATTCACTCTGTCTAGTGCACGGGTGTCAAACTCAATTCCTGGAGGGCCGCATCCCTGCACTGTTTAGTTCCAACCCTGCTCCAACACACTTACCTGTAGGTTTCAAACAAGCCTGAAGGACTTGGAACTAAACTGTGCAGAGCTGCGACCCTTTTGGAACCGAGTTTAACACCTGTGGTCTAGTGGACTGAACTAAATGACTAATTTATGTACTAGTGAATGAGGGTGTATGGTGAGATTTTAGACACTCTGATTAGTTTCTCAAAAACAAGGGTTAGATCTAGTAGCTATTTTCCATATTTATTACACTGTAGATTGTACAGAATTATACCGTTAAAATCACGGACATTTTTTACAGTGGACTTAAAAAAATTACTTTTGATTCTAAAGATCAGCCTGCTGAGTCAAGTTTATAGTGTTAAAAATGAATAGTGCGTGAGTAAGTGAATGCAGCGGATCAACCTCTTACATGCGCTGCAGGTAGACTGCATGAGAATCTGGGGTAGACAGTTCTGTTTTGCTACACCAACACCTTAAAATGTGATTAAGTAATATATAGCTACCATTATTTAAATGACATTAAATTGAAATTTAACTTTTTCTTAACGCTGATCAGGATGTGATAATGAAGCTTGATGATTCGGTTATGATTTATTTATTGATGTGGGGGCATAGTTTTGCCGTCTTTACCTAAAACTTTAAACATTTGTTATTTTTATTAAAATGGAAAGAAATAAGTAGAATGAAATATGATTTAAACCACTCGTTAGTAGGGTTGGGAACCGAAACCCGGTGCCATTATAGCACCGGTACCTTGGTAACCAGTATGTACGGGTATTAAATCAGCGTATGAATTTCGGTGCCTAATTTCAGTGCTGCGGCAAGGATGTAAGAGGTGCATGAAAAAAGGCACACATAGGCGTTGTGTCACAGCATCACTAAACATTTAATTCTAAACAACTTTGAGAAATACAGACAGGCAATATCAGGCGATTGTTATTGTTGGTAGGGAACAGACGCACGCAACGCGCGCAGTACAGCGTATTCAGCCTGGAACCAGCGGTTTTCGGTAAGCGAGAGCAAGACTCTTCAGATCTACACGCGTGATCACGTTCATCCAATTTGCTTAAACTAAGCTTTCTAAGCGTATTTTACAAGCAAGGATTCTTACACAGCAACAGTCTTTACAAAAGTTGCGTGTAAGGGGGAAACATGTGAAACTTAATGACACATTAGACTTGAAGGCACAAAGGCAGAGCCTCTCTCGCGTGCTTTAGGTGCCCAGCAAATTCGCTCTCTCGGGCACTTATGCTCGCTCCCTCTGTTTTTGCGGCACTTGCTATCTCTGTGACAGAGCTGCGCGCATCAGTTCCCCGCATTCGTCAGAAGTTGACGACCAAATTGACACAGGTAATAAAAAGATCAAACTTCAGTCATGTTCATGTTGTGAAACACTATCAAAATGTCCACTGTTGATGATATTAGACTTAACACTGTAGATTTTAACACTGTTATTAAAGAAAGTCCTCGGCTATGCAGAGACCATTATACATCAGAAATCTAGTTTACATAGTTTTACGTTAGGAAATGCAGTCTTGAATTTACAAACAGTCAGCAAGTACCAAAGAACAGATGTAACACATTGATCAAATGTAGTTTTCAGTCTCGTTCATGTAAGTCATATTCAACTCGTTTAGTTTTACCTTCAATAATTTTTGATTTCCGTCTTCCACACATGATTTATTTACAACACATTTTTAAGCATAATAGTTTAACTAACTAATTTCTAATTTCAACTGTTTTAGCTTCCCCATGCTGACAGTCAGTGCATAATATTTTACTAAATTTTGCAAGACGGTTGTACTCAGACAAAGTCCCTTTAAGTATTTTATAGTTTTTTTTTATTAAGATTAAAGTTTAATTTAGACTTAATCAGTTAACTACGAAACTTAAAATAATTAGTCAAATTATTTTGTAACTGATTTGTTGTGTAAATCAAAAATGTACAGTAAATATTTCTTAAGGAGGCTAATAATACAGACCTTATTTTTATTTAAATTAAAAACTGCTTTTATTTACAAAATAATAAGAAATAGGACTTATTAGACTCCAGAATAATTATTTTTTAGAAAACACTGTAAACATTTTTAGAAACATTATTTTAAATAAATGGGGGGGCAAAATAAATTGACTTCAACTGTAGGCCTGTTAAAGTTTACAAGTGCAGCAATGTGCCTTGATGTACTTGAATTAGAAATGTGTTCCCCTACACCAGTATAATGTTAATTGTCAAATAAATAAAAAAGGAAGATTATTTTGAGTTTAAGTTATTTAATTATCTTGTTTATGAAGACTGCAGAGTGATGCATGAAAACAAATGACTTCGAATAATGTTTTAAGTATTTTGTGATATATGTAAAAATGTGCTCCTAAAAGTACGCGGTCCCTGGTCTAAGTCAGTAACTTAGGAACCAACTGATGCAAAGTCAAAAATAAGTAAATAAATAGTGTAAATGAAAAGAAATAGAGGGACCAAAATCAGTCACCAGGTCAAGTGTAATGGGATTGAAATGCCTCCTCAGTTATGACATCCTGGCACCGGGCCTGCTTTATTAATACATTATTGTTTGGTGCGAGAAGAAACAAAAGCGGATATTGTAGATGAAAACTGTATAAAAGTTACTCCGGTTTCACAGTAAATGAGTGGCGTGTATTTTATTGGTGTGCATGTAAACAACTGGTATTCACACTAGGAGCAGAGCAGTGGAGGTATAACCGGGAGTCGGAGCCAGCTTGGTAGCGCGTGAGGCGTGGGGGAATGGTTTTCTGCGTGCATTCATGCGTCAGTTTGCCTTCATCACTGTTGTTTCAGTTGCACATAGACAATAACAAACTTGTGCATGCAAAATACGCCATATGTAAATGGCCTCTAATGTCTTTATTCTGGGATTACTACTTTAAATTAATACACTTGCATGAAGTAAATCGTATCTTAAAGCTTTTACTCGGGCTCTTTTTTTTTCACACAGTCTCCACGTGCCACCCCCAGCAAGATGCCACCCTGGGCATCAACCATATTGCCCATGCCTATAAATACGCCACTGCTCACACCTCTTTAAATCATTACTGTGTTAACCAATATTGATGGTGATTTTTAATAACCCAACAGAGTTGATTTAATTGTTTTCTGAATGATGTCATAGTTTTATGAAACAACACACACACATATATATATATATATATATATATATATATATATATATATATATTAGGGATGTAACGGTATCAGAATTTCACGGTACGGTAATACCTCGGTATGAATGTCACGGTACGGTATTTATTGAATCATTTACAGGAAAAACAAAACTTATGAAAATACTCCAAAAAAGTGCCAAAAGTGTCAATGACATACAAATTAGCCATCTATCTGTAAGCTTTGAAACAGGAACTTCAATTTTAATAACAAAAAATTATTAAACCATGTAAAAAAATAAAGTTTCAATTTAGTATTGTTGAAAACTCATCACATTCAACATTTAATCACTCACTCACTCACTTAGATAGGGATGGGTTTTAAGGAAAATTATCATATAACTATAATCTGGTAAAAGCTGGTATCTCTGGGTATTTACAATGTCCCCTGCAACAGAAAAAACCCTCTCATTTGGGACTGAGGTTTCTGGGACAGAGAGATATGACTTGGCCCAGGTTGACAGCAGTGGATAACGTTGTGCATTGTCTTTCCCCCACTTGAGAGGACAAGCCATGAGTGAGATAGAGGGTCTCTTTGCGGTACAAGTCAATGTCTGCATCAATCTGAACAGTGTGCTGTGTTTCTGCAGTCCCCATGACTGTTATTACTCGTATTCCCCAACTTGCAGGCACGTGCACACATAGGGCTCAACCTGTGCAGTGCACATGCCCTTTTTAGTCTTGGATAGAAAGTGCCCTTCCAAAATGATCAAAAGTGCCCCCGCGACGTGACACACGCTCCGTCCCGCCCTTCAGTATGCGCGCTCAACTCCCCTCTCTGCTTTACAGTACGCGCGCGACAACACAGCCGATCAGAATGCGCGCGACAACACCGCTATTCAGTACGCGCATGGCGACAAGACCCGCTTTAGGTTTCGATCATCTCCAGCTCTTTTTCATCCCCTCTACTAGAAGCACACTCCATTTCCGCATTACTGGATCTGTAGTGACAACAGACCGCGAAGGATGATGGCCACGAATGGGCTGATGGGAATTGTAGTTTCCGCTCGTTCGCTTCATTCGCCTGAGCAAATTTTCTCAGAAGACCTATAGTTTTACAGAGTCATGCGACTACGGTAATATCGAAAAAAATATATATTGCGGTATGACGGTATTTACAATACCGTTACATCCCTTATATATATATATATATATATAGATAGATATATATATATATAAATTTTTTTTTATTGAATATTTAATTGTCGCTATGATACACACACGCTCGTTTGTCAAACCTGTGGATTAGAGCTGCACAATTAATCGAAAAAACATCACGATCTTGATTCGACCCCCTACATGATCTTAATCCAGCATTTTTACTATTCTGCCAATCATATTTTCAAGTTCAGGAGAGAAGTAAGTCTTTTCATTGTTTCACATACATTGCTCAGCGACATGGATACCTCCAAATGGTGTTGAAAGAGTCACATACTGTGTTTTTAAGGTATGATTCGCCTAAAAATGTCATTCAACATTTATTAAATTTGCTAGGAATATTTATGAATGTCTCCAATAAACCTACAGAGCGGAATTAATGCGCTCTGAAGTAAAGTGAAACAGCTATACGTCATGTTTGCTGGCCTCATGCATCATGCACCTGTCAGTCAGCCAACCTTAAAGGGTTAAACAAATAATGCACAGCACTACTACGGTTACAGAAAAGTTTGTGCTGTTATAATTCACTTTCCCTTTTATACAGTTTGGTGCGATTATTACCCACTATTAAAAAAAAAACACGATTGAATGTTTTGAATGAGAAGCTGTAATGTAGCCATGGCGGGATGAATTTTGGCATGGCGCCCGCCAATGGAAGAATGAATGTAGCGGAAAACCACGCAAATGGACAGATACTTTTTCGCAACCATGGCCAAGAGAGGGTATCTTGCTTCATTGTTCAGTAGCTTTCTGCGGAGCAGCACTTTCTCAACTATCAAATATGTTGCTTTATTTCTCATCAATGTCTTCGATTTATCACTTTCTCTTTTGTACCTGGCCATTTTTGAAAAGGCCATTTTTAAGACTAATTAAGGCCTTATTGCTATACTATGAGATTTAAGACTTTTTAAGACTTAAGAATCTGCAAACACCCTGCATTAATATTACAAATATTTTTTTGAGAGAAACATATTAATGTAAACAATGTGAAAGTTTGTTATATCTTACTACTTTCCAAAAATGAGTGAAATGTAGTCTTCCATTTTCTGCACTGATCTCGAAACTCTGACAATGTTGTTGGTTTGCATCCTGAAGGGACAAGAAAGACATTGTTAAACACAAGGGGATAACACAGTCAGAACAAGAAAAGATTGTTCATTAGTGTTTCACAAAACATGACTTATATTTATGACTTAAATTTGTTTAACTGTGCTTCTATATTTTTAATTCAATTGAATATGAAAATTATATCCTGTTTTAAAAGATGCACTCATTAGAAAAAGATTTATTGTTGTCAAAGTGATGGATGGATTTTAAATATAAAAAATAAACAAAAATAAACATAAATAAACGTAAAAATAAATAAAAGTAAAAAAACGTTACTTACATGAATTAACCAAACAAAGTTAAATATTGAATGTTAATAGGCTATTATGTTGCTCGTTTTATTTGCATTTGATAGTAACCTAGCTAGTTTCTAGTTTCACTGCACTGTAAGAAATGTCCGTGATTTTAACAGTAAAAGTCTGTAATGTACAATCTACAGTGAAAATCTGTTAATTGATTAACAGCTCATTTCTGTAAAATATACGGAAAATAACTGGACTAGATCTAGCCTTTGTTTTTTTGAAAAACTAATCAGTGTCTGAAATCTCACCATACACCCTCATTTATTAGTGCCTAAATTAATCAATTAGTTTAGTCCATTAGACAGAGTGAATGAACACAAATAAGTGAATTTAGACACTGATGAATAGCTGCTGCTAACAAGCCCAATCACTGAAGGAAAGGACAAGAAATAAAACTATAAAGACACCCTTTCGCCAAACCAACTGAATTAAAACAGAGGATTAAACAACTCCATTAAATAATAGCATTAACAGCTTCACTGATTAGTTTGGCTTCATTTCTATCATATCTGCAACTGCAAGAATATTGATAATTAACAGAAGTTTCTATTTTTATTGTAAAATGTTTCATTTGACCACACCATCATGGAGATCAGAGGCTGCTTTAGTTGAGCTCTTGAACCTTTACTCTTCTATTTTAATGTTTCTCTGATTGTTTGAACTGTGTTTCTACTCATATATATATATATATATATATATATATATATATATATATATATATATATATATATATATATATATATATATATATATATATAATCCATATCTATAACTCATTAGTTATAGCAAATAAGGTGTTGAGAAACTATACTGTATGTGCTTAATAGGGTTGGGTACTGAAACCCGGTGCCATTATAGCATCGGTATCTTGGTAACTGGTATGTTCCGGTATTAAATCAGCATATGAATTTCGGTGCCTAATTTCAGTGCTGCAATGTAAGAAGCAAGAAAGGGGTGCATAAAAAAAGACACACATAGGCATTGTGTCACACCACCACTAAACATTTAATTTTAAACAACTTTGAGGAATACGAACAGGTGATATCAGGCGTTTGTTATTGTCGCTAGGGAACAGACGCACATGACCTAGTACAGCGCATTTAGCCTGGTTTTTGGTGAACGAGAGCGACACTCTTCAGATCTACACGCGTGATCACGTTCGTCCAATTTGCTTAAACTAAGCATTCTAAAGCGCACAGCACCTGTCTTTACAAAAGTTGCGTGTAACGCCTGTTTCAGACCGCAAGCGAAAGCAGTACCTGAGCAGCGCATACACAGTAAAATCTTCAGAGTAAAATTTACTCAGTTCAGAGAACATTTGGTTCCTCTCTAAATTGGGCAAAATTTACTCAGAAGCAGAGATAAAGTTAATGAAACAATGATAGGGTTAATTAAGTGATGATTAAGCACTGATGATGAACACCTGCTGTTAAAAAGCAGAAACAGAAGAGAAGCAGCAGCAGCTTCGCTCATTGGTTACCTGATTGACTTTATTTCTATCAGATGTTCACAAAAGTCCATATGAGATTTATTGAGAATTAACCGTTTTAGTAGTGATGGTGAAATGAAGCTTTCTGAACCAGTGAAGCGCTCGACTCAATTGTATCGGAAAAAGGTTCGTTACTTGAAGCTTTCTAAATCAGAGCTCAATGAGGACCTCTTCTGGTGAAAGTGTGGGAAAGCACTGTGTTGCCATAATGTAAAATGTTCACAACTGACCAACTCATTCATGTAGTAATACAACAACAGCAATATAAACAAATTACTCAATTACTGTAGTTTTTACACAAGATATATTACATTACACAACTGATGACTGTGGTAAAATCCAAGGTAATCAAAAGTTTATTATAATACAATTAGCCCTGCTCCAAGCGGGGATCAAACCAGCGATTCCTGTGTAGGAGGCGACTGCTCTAGAAGAACGCCATGTGATTGATACTATAAGGATGCGCTCGCCAGATGGTCTCTATTAAAGACAATACTACGATATGCGGTGGTTTTCTTTAAAGATAGTTGTAAAAAAAAATACGCTAATACACTTTAGTATGGTTCAAAACCTTTTTACTAAAAATTACTATTGTATTTTAGTTTAATTACTGGTGTGTGGGACTGGTGCAGTGCCTTGAAACAGTACAAATGTATGTAATCGACGCCTAATCTCTCGCTATACACTTTACTATAAGGGTGTTTAAACCTTTGAATCAAAATTTGAAGCAGTCACGTGGGTATAGGCGAAAATGAAGCTTCGGACGTCACTGATCACATGATGATAGCAAAACGAATCAAGCTCCGGTACACTGCTTCACTGCGAGATGTATCGTTTTTTTGATACATGCTTCGAAGCCTCGGCGCACAACGTCACATCACTACATTTTAGTTATTTACATTTTACAAAAAAAAAACTTTTTTTTTGTTTTTTTTTTGCCTGATGTCACCATCGGGGAGACAAGTGGTTGATTTACTTGGACTCGATTTCTAATGTTAATTTTTCATTACTTGCAATGATAGTATAAAGAGAGCAAATGTGATCAAGTTGACTACTCCTGTATTGATTCTTACTCTTGATAAGAGTAACTGTACAAGAAATTATGTTTAGATGATGATTTATCATATAAGTAGGGATGGCTGACGTGAAACTGATGTTTCGACACAGTGTCGAGATCCCGAAGCGCAAGTGTTTCGAAACACTGCACCGAAGCATGATCCGAAGCACTCAAGTCACGTGACTAAAGTGTTTCGAAACACCTAGTCACGTGACTAAAGCGATTCAAAGCATCGATAAGCTTAGAAACGTTTCGAGACCTGGCGAATTATCATTTGAGTGCCAAGGTCTCCAATCACTCTCTGTCTCATATGGCTTAGAGGTCTGTGTGGTTGTTTAATGATTTTATGCTTTGCATGATGTTTTGGGTTCGAATCCCAACTTGTACAAATACTCTGAAATCATGGTTTTATGTATTTTAATCATGTTTCTGTTTTGTATAGCCTAAATAGGATACAGCTACAGTTATGCCATCAATTTAGCATCATTTTTGTAACACTGTAAAACATTAATAAATATTTTTACAGTATGGTTGGGTTTAGGGTTAGGGTAGACATTAATAAAATACAATAAATGGGAAATTGAATGAATAATATAAATAATTCTTGATAACTTCAGGCCACCGTTTTTGATCTAGCAACAACCCTGTTTTAAGACAAAAACAAGACATATTTATTCACAAATTGTTTATTCGGATATCAGACTAATGTTGAAACAAAACGATACAAGAGAAAAGCATTACCAACTGGTATTAAGGCATTTTAAAACAACTGCGACAGACTGGCTTCGAAACTGACTAACCCTGCATGGAAGTCTAATACCTTACCCACTGAACTATGTTACTTGAGGAATTTAGGTACAAAGTTGGATTTAATGCCTAAATTTGTTCAATCGTTCTTTGCTGAAGCTGTTTCAGTGCAATACATAAAAAAATGACCACTAGATGTCACTGTAGAGAGAGGTTTCGAAACGTTTCGAAGCTTCAACACATTTGCTTCGACTGTTTCAGTGTTTCACGAAGCCTCGCTTTGCCCACCACTACATAAGAACCAACATTCAGTGTTTTTCAAGAGAATGGATCTCAGCTGTGGTGTTATATTAAAATACATTGAGCATCTGATTAACTTTCGAGACACAGACATCAATAATTAGCGTATCTATCTCAACAGTGGTTAGAAATTTTGTTTTTGGGCTGCAGTCATGACAATCATACAACATTCATCCATAGTTCCCAGCATGCACTGTAGGGGAAAAAAAACTCACCATAGATGAGAAGCATACGCTGATTCTTTATGTCTGTGGGTCTTAAATGGTTCATGATCTGACAAAAGTATTTGTGAGCTTCGTTTCTTAATACAGTGCTCCTTTTGTGATACAACAATATTTAAACTTAATAGGTCAAAACTAATTTTACCAATTTGACCAGTGATTAAACCACCACAGATTCAATTATTCAGACCCTAACTGATCTCTTTATATAATATTTGCCACAATACACTATTTAGCAAACAAAGAGAAACTATCATTAGAAATTAAGTCAGAGTCCAAGTAAAGCAGCTACTGTTCTCCTCAACGGTGACAGCTTAAACACAAAAAGTAGTTTTGTTTTTTTATGTTGTTGTTGTAAAAAAAGTTAATTCTTAATATTATCACTATATGGAATTTTATAGTGTGACAGAAATAAGGCCAAACAGGTTGTTAATAAGTAAAGCTGCTGTTTGTGGAGTTACTTAATGATCCTTTGCTGAGATTTTGAGAGATTCGATGTGTTTTATTTCAGTTTATTTCATCTACGACTGTGACTGAAGGTAATTTAGTTTTGTGTTTCTCTTTTGTTTCTGCTTATTAACAGCAGGTGTCCATCATCTGTCCTCACTCATCACTTAATTAACCCCATCATTGTCTCATTAACTTTAACTCTGCTGCTGAGTAAACTTTACTCAATTTAGAGAGGAACCAAATGTTCTCTAAACTGAGTAAATTTTACTCTGAAGATTTTACTGTGTTCATACAGGCACAGCCTAATGAAAATAAAGGACTTTTAAGCACTTTTTACAGCACCTATTTTTTATTTTCAAGACTGACATGCTTGTATTGAAGACCTGAAATGTATTCTCAGCAACCCATAAAACATTCCATAGGAATTGATACAAATAAAAACCATTAATAATAGTAATAATAATAACAATAATAATAATAATGTTTATTAATCACATATTAATAATATAATAAACCTGCACTAAATGCTTGTGAAATGTTTTTTGTACTCAAGTTAAAGTACTATTACACTGCTAGAATAACACAAACTTTAGTAAATAATAATAATATTAGGTAAAAGTACTAAGTACTCTTTTAAAAAGTACTAGTTGGTTACTTTTGAAAAAAAATATCTAATTTTCATTATGAAATCACTTTTTTAAGTGTAAACCTGATTGAATGGTTTAATTGCTTAAATCTCAAAGCGGTCGATTTTTCCTTTTATGACAATTAATCTTTTTCAATAGCACTGGTGAAACTACAACAAACTAAAACTAAACAATATTTTCAAGCTTTGAAAGGTTTAATTTAAGTATACAGTGAAAAGATTTAAATTTAGCCTTTTATTTACAAATTTTACACTATTTTTTTTACAATATGGCAATTTTGTTTCTTAAATAGCTGTACATCACATTTTATTTTACACTTGGTCTTAAACTAAAATACAAACTTCACAAAAAATACAAGTACACTTTCAGTTAAAAAATATAACAAATGACTTCATTTTACTTGAGGTATTTGAAATATGTCTACAATACATTTATCAAAGCAGTGCTTTAAGAGCCTTATTGTTAATTTTGATAAATAAACAATAAGTAACAATGGATTGCTTTGACCTGTAATGCTTTAAGACAGATCAGAATACAGCTAAATGTATAAATCACACAAATACCTCACCCAGAAACATTTCCAGCAAAGTTCTTTTGTCGTAAAGAAATAAAAAAGTTCCACCTTTGCTAAAAGTAAGTTTCACTTAACAATACAGCCAAATAAGACCATTAGCATTGTCATCGATCATGCATCAGTCTTGTTCTAAATACTTGATAGTAGGGCTGCTCGTTTTTGGAAAAAATCATAATCACGATTATTTTGGTCATAATTGTAATCACGATTATTCAAAACGATTATCAGTTGAAGTGAACATTATTAGCGCTGCTGAGAATTTTGTTTTTTTTAAATAACTATTTTCCAAATTATGTTAAACAGAGCAAGGAATTTTAACAGTATTTCCTCTAATATTTTTTTTCTTCTGGAGAAAGTCTTATTTGTTTTATTTTAGCTAGAATAAAAGCAGGTTTAAATATTTTGAAACCCATTTTAAGGTCAATATTATTAGCCCCCTTAAGCAATATATGTTTTGATTGTCTGCAGAAGAAACTACTGTTATACAATGACTTGTCTAATTACTCTAATTAGGACTATGAAATGCACTTTAATTTGAATGCTTGTATTTTAAAAAACATCTAGTAAAATGTTATGTACTGTCATCATAGCAAAGATAAAACAAATCAGTAATTAGACATGATATATCAAAACTATTGTGTTCAGAAATAAGTCTAAAAAAACTTCTTTCCATTTAACAGAAATTGGAGGAAAAGGGTTGCTAATATTCTGGAGGGCTAATAATTCTGACTTCAACTGTATATATATATATATATATATATATATATATATATATATATATATATATATATGTTTGTTTATTACGCAAATGAGGGTTAATATGAATAACCACTAATCACCGCGTTTTGACACCTATTTGACCATTAAAGCGCTCATGTTAAGATTACTTTAGATGTCTGCGCTCCTCTGCTCACCTCAGTGTGAGAATGAGACCGAATGCTGACCGCGTGCTTATGCATGTGCGTGTGTTGCACACACAGATAAGCACGTGGTCTTTCGCGCTTTTGGTATATGATGCAATAATCGTTTATCTCGATTAATGGTTTTTCATAATCGTTAGAAGCCATAATCGTAATCGAAATCGGATTTTCGATTAATTGCACAGCCCTACTTGATAGCTTTGAATACTTTTGACTAAATTTAGTCAAGAAGCAAAGATAAGTAATGTCTACTTTTATAGTGAACAGATCGCGATTGTGTTCCATCTGAGCACACACGCGATCATGAGAGCACTTGCAGTTAATTTGAAAAAAGCCTATTTAAGAGCTCGCATATCTGTTTTAGCAATTTGCGTACATGAATGGGCTCTCGTGTTAAAAAAAAGCCTTTTTCCACATTTGCAGAAATGAGTAATTGCGCAATACCTCCATTCATGTGCCGCCATTCATACTGTGTTTAGAGTGACAGGTCAGAGGCGAGTCGACTCTCTGTCAGAGAGCGAAACGTCTATGTAGATCATAAAATAGGCAGGAAATATGTCTGCGGTTTAATTACTCTGCTAGACATCTCTATGGTAAAAACATTCGAGAAGCATTATTCCAACAAAACATATGTTTTTAAGTTGTTTTTTCTGTCTCTGCAACTCAGAAAGCCTTTGTCCTGCCCTTATGTTTCACGCAAAACTTGACAAGGTCGACTGTGATTGGCCACTTTTCATGTCAGTCAAATCACGCTTTAGAATCGATTCTTAAACTTTGGGAACTGATTTTCAGCAGCTTATGACACAATGCACTAAAATAAACACTCTGAGCACAGCGCTGTGCTTCACAAAACAGCCAATGCAGATCACATCGATGTTATAGTACGCATCAAAGGATTAAAAGTGTTAATTGTTTATTTCATTATTTGACGATTCCTCCGCGTACCACTATTTGAGAACCACTGTTCTAAGTGAACCGGTTGAACTAGTTTACCAAATCGAACTGAATCATTTGAACCAATCACCAACTACTTACTTTAAAACAAGCCTAATACACCCTCTGACTCTAAATAATCCAATATATACTCTCATGCAGTTATTAAAACAGTAACGTTACATTGTAAAGCGGTGAACCGATAATACTGCACATGCGGGATTCAGTGAACCAAACACAAACAGTACAGCCTGCTGTGTGACTGAACTGACCTGGAGCAACTGCAGTGTGGGTACACCGAGGGCTTAAATGAGAGGATCTGGTGAAAAAGTAAGTTTATTTTTAACAGACAATCATAATGGAATTTAAATAAGTGAATCATTTTTCAGTGGGTTGCAAAACTTTACTGTAAGACATTTTTCAGATCATGGTGATGTTTTAACTGACTGAAATTACTATTGCTGACTACATAATGTCCTAACATTGACCTAACACTGATTAGAGTCCTAACATCCGCGTTAAAAATCTGAATTTAACATCACCAGATTAATAATTCAGAAGCCCCTGGGCACAATGTCTTGTAGGCCCCCTATAGGCCGCACCCCATAGTTGAATTAAAAAATAAGATTAATATAATATTTGTTAAATAAAGTTAATCAATAATGCATTGCCCACATTTTTTAAATAAATGATACAGTACATATATTTCTAGTCTACAAAGATTTAACTTATTTTAAAAGTATTTAAAGCACACTTTGAAAAAAAGTACTAATACAACTATAGTTGAAGTTATTGGATTTTATTGTACTTGTTCAAGTTCACTGAAGCAGTATTAAAATTTATATTTTAGGGTATTTTTAATGTGTTTGTAACTTCTACAAACTTATAATGCACATGATTTGAATATAACACCTCTTCAATCTAGTTCTAAGAATTTGAGTCCTCCATAATACACACACATATTAATGATTCCTACTTGTCTTGCTAATGAAGAAGAGTAGGCAAAATCTAAGTGCGGACGAGCCCCTGGGCCTGTGCCCATAATGCCCATTGGTTAATCTGGCCCTGCCAATCACTACTTTGTCTAACCTAAGCAGCCTTGCACACATATTGTACTTAAGACTGCTATCTTGTGGGCTGTTGTATTTGAATTTGAGGATGGGTAGATGGTTGTGGTAGATGATAGTGTTCATGTGTTCTATGAATACATGTTTCAAAAAATGTATGACTGAGTTTTTAATATACAATTTTTATTTCTGTTGACTTTGAATCTTGCACCCAACAAATGTCTTTATTTAGAAAAAAAAACTGAAACTAATAATGAAACTAATAAAAACTAAACTAAAACTAAGACTATTTAAAATATATTGAAAATTGTAAAATTTTAAATTTAAATATTGAAAATTTTTTTTAAATATATTTGAATTTGAAAACAAAAAGTCAAAACGAAATAGAAACTAAAACTAATGAAAAATCCAAAACTAGTATAACCCTGTCATATGTACATTTAACAATTTTTCAAGATTTGTCAGAAAGTGTATGAATATGACATATATTTATGAGGTCCAAGCAACATTTCCAGCTTTTGATGAATAGGCTACAATGAACACTTTAGGTTTAAGTACGGCAGTTTTCTTTTTACTTTTTAAGAACAGTGCCATTTTTTAATGAACTTTTAAAAGAACATTCATATTTAAACTTTTTTTATTATTATTTGCTAGCACAGTTAATGTTCAGACTATTTAAAATGTTTAAAGTGACTGACAATAATACATATTCTTAATAACAGGAATTAAACTGTGCACAGCTGTAGCTGCTTAATTAGGCCTTCAAAGCTATTTTTTAATACTGGTCATTATAGTGGTACTTGGAGAGACAATTTTTTCTTAGGTGGTACTTGGTGAAAAAAGTTTGAGAACCATTAACTTAGAAGATCCGGTTAAAAAGATTTGTTCGCGATCGCGATACAGAAATAAAACTCATTATTGGGCACAAATGTGTTAAAGTAATAGTTTTAAGTCTCTGTATTTAATGCTGTCACCGTGCTGCTGTCATGTCCATTTGTTGTTTTTGTCGTTGGAGTAACAGCGAGGATGACTAGAGAAGAACCGGCTCGGTCTGGCCAGTGGCAGCAGAAGTCTTTGAAGTGCGAAAGGGTCAAACATAAACACCTGCAGCGCGGAATATATTTACTTCTAAAAGGCTTACAGTAAAATTATGTATTACATACAGTTACAAATACGAATACTAAAGAGGTTTTTGCTATAATTTTAGTTAGTTTCAGTTAGATTTTGTTGTATATAATACTGTTTCACTTAGTTCTAGTTTTTTGAAAAACTCTCGTTTTTATTTTTATTTTAGTTAACGACAATTATTTTACATTTTAGTTTTCGTTAGTTTTCGTTAACTATAATAACCTTGGGGCATAGGGGGATAAGTGGGAATAGAAGACAGCCAGGAACTTTTTTTTACAGCTCCAATTGTGTAGTTGCAATCAAGGCTCCGAACCGGTATAAGGAACGGAAACGAAAATGGAAATGATTGACATTTTTCAGGAACAGAAACGAAAATCGAAAAAAAATGTAAACTTTAATTGTTCTGAAAAGAAACGTTTCCAGTCAACCGGTTAATAACGTTATTTTATCGTTCTCTTTATTATATTAATTTAGGAGACAAAAAGCAATTATTTAAATCATGTGTACAAATGCGAAGGTGACGCATACAAAGTAAAATTCCTGCAAAGCAGACGTCATAAGCGAGAGTCATTTCTGATGCGACGAGCTTGTCTTAAAGGTTATCGAGAGACTGCTCTTTCATGTACAAAGGTATGTTTTGGTTTAAGTTATTGTTACTAAAACTTGTATTTATACTAAATAAATTAATGATTGTCGATTGTTTTTAGATGTGTCTCCATAAAGAAAATGCTTTTGTTTAATATTTCTCTTATGACAAGAGAATCATCATCTGATAAATTAATCTGTAATATTGAAGGATGAGGGGCAGATCATAAACATGATAGATAAAGTTTTGATTGATATGATATATTATCAAACCACTCAATTCCACTCATTTTCCTTTCGGATAATTACAGTATTTATTAGCTTAGTCCTCATAAACAATCCATTAATAAAATACATTATTTACAAGGCTACTGAAGCATTAACCGAATATCCATAATGATCATAGTCGAATGAGGCAAGCGCTCTTTTTTTTTATTTTCTTTTTTTTATTATGAACTAAATGTCTGGCCGTGATGCGTATTTGGGCCTTTGCCAGTCTATAAAAATATAGCTTGAAAAACGTTATTTTTTAAGAGGAAGTAATAAAGTTTGCACAACCAATGTTTGGTCTTATTAACCTGCCAATAATTAAACGTCATATAGCCTACTTTTTGATTACTTGACCCGCAGATTAACGCACATTCAGCGGACATAAACAAGATCTGTGCTTTTTATGTGTCCCCAATATGCAAAAGTCAAAGACAGTGCACGACTCCATAAGGTAACGTAAACTCATTGCATTTTTTCATTTGATAAAAATCTACGAAAACGGAATAAAATCAAAAGGTGGCTAGTTTGTAATTTTTTTTAATATTAATAAAAAATAAATGCTTAGACTATAAGCTTAACAGCTATACGCTGCCAATAGGCTATTAATAAATATTATTTTACTTTGTACTGGATTATAATGTATATTTTATATTAAAAACTAAATATAGCATGTCTCACTGTCATTTAAAACATGTAATTCATAACACATTAGAACTGTAGACCTGCAGTGTTTAAACTGTATACAGGGGTGTTGGTCAATAGCCTACAGCACATAATTGAACTAATATCTCAGAGGGAGATGAACCGATTGGATTTTTTAATTTATTTATTTATTTATTTTTAAGCCCTGATGCTTACTTTTAGCTCTTAATATAGACCTACAGTATATTTTCTGGTGTTTAGTTTTGCATGAGCAAATAGCAGAATAGCCTAAATGACATATTTTTAAAAGATAATCATTCAGCCTGCAGTGCGTGGGAGAGGTGGATCCGCGGCAAGTCCACTTACTCACGCACTATACTTATTTAATTTATAACAATGTAAGTTTGACTTCGCAGGCCGTTCATCTTTAAACGCAAAAGGCATTTTTAAGTGTTCTAACTTGACTGCTGCTGCATAATGGGATGTTTCTTTGCAAAACTGTAAAAGTTTGCTTTAGCATGTCAAAATGAAGGCACACATTCAAAAGGGTTCTGCGTTTTGTCAATTTTAATAATAATAATAATAATAATGGATTTAATAAATTTAAATAATAATTGCACTGTGCAGTGTACTAAACATTTTTACTAGGCTACATAACTGAAAAACTAATGTGAAGATTACTGGCAGTTGCGTTTTTGCTCAAACTAATTCAACGGCAAAGTTCTTCTGCGTTTTTTTCCCCTTTAGAGCTCAAGACAGTTGTATTTAAAGAATTAGTTAACCAAAACATGTAATGAATTAAGCTGCTCGCTTATGTCATCCACTAGTCCAGTTTTCTCCTGTGTGAGTTGAGTGCGCTGCCAAGTGCGCGTTTTAAAGGCTATTTATTGTATAATATGAACGCGAGAACAGAAACGAAAAATGATCAATTCTCCCCTGAGTGAACCAATTGGATTTTTTTTTTGTTTTTAAGCCCTGATTGCAAGTGCACAAGTTTGTGACGCAGTGTGCGAATGTTCGTTGAAACGATGGTTTTGGGAAACGGCAAATCAATTAACTATGTTTGGAACGATGGTACTTGCTACCTTAGTTGGCTAACGATGGTTTTGGGAAACGCACCCCAGGCTAGGGCTGTGCGATAACACGATATTTGATCGTGGACGATCAAAATTACTCCACGGTCAACTTTTTCAGAAAAATCGTTGTATCGCCATAGGGCAGTGCTATTCAATTGGCAGCCCACGGGCCGAACCCGGCCCCCGAGACAATTTGTTCCGGCCCTCCAAATAGTGTGACCAAGACATCAAAAATAAATTTAGTTAAGTCAAAAAACAGCCGCTCTAGCTGCAGATCAAGGCTGCGCAGAGCATGAGTCGCCTGACATTAAGCAAATGGCGCAAGCGGCTAAAACATTTGGATGTTTGTAGAAAAGCCCTTTTGTACAATGCACTGCTCTTATTATTAGGGATGCAATGATTAGTTGATTCCACTATTAACCCTGCTTTTTTTCATTAATGACTTCTCAATGCCGCATTTCTGTTGCACGGAAAAAAGCTGCTGCAACTAAACAAAGTTATGCCAATACGCATGCACATTGGATTAACCATAGCAGTAAGCAGTTGACATATTGCGTCTTTTCCGCACACAAGTACATTATTTCCAATGGAGACGTGTGCATATACGGAGAATACAGCTTCAGAGCTCAAATCTAACCATTTTTCTGTCTTCCTCAAAATAGCTTTCTATTCACTTGGAAATTGTTAAAACATGTTCAAAATGCATGCAATTGTTGTTTAAAACAAAAAAGCATGATAAGTTTCATTGGTTTAGTCAGTCACAGCTTGCAAGCGGACTGACGCACTTGAGCCCTGCAGGCACATTAGAAATTATCTCACGCTGCAGTGATGAGAGTTGTACTGAGCTTTTAGTGCAATGTAAACAAAAGATATGTTTGACGAATTATTACAAATTATTAAAATGATAATGTATGTATAAACACAGATAATAACAACAGTTTATTTAAATTCTTAGCAAGTATATATAGCTTAAATTAACATTTAATGAATGTTTATTTATATTTTTTTTCATTGCTCTGCCATTTACTTACATTGTAAAATGATAAATTTTTTATTTATTTTTAAGTCCAAAGAGAGAAATGGGCTATTGTTTTTGATTAATATTGTGCTGCATTTGGTTACTGAGCAGCATGAACGTCGCTAGACCTATTTTAGGGGGCTGTATATTTCTACTCAGCCCCCCTAAAACTTTTGCGATTAGCTCATAAACTGTACACTAAATTATCACCTCAGTCCCCTTTAAATTTGATAAGAAGACGGCAGCAGAATTTAGCTCCTCCCCGTCTTTTGTTTTTTTATTTTTTTTTATTTGATCAGTCAACCACAGTCTACAGTCTATCCTAATCAGTAGGATATCTATAAAAAATGCAATCAGAGCCAATGTTATGTAGAAGGTGTTGCTTAAACGGCTATTTAATTTCTAATAAAATTAAAACCAAAATACAATTAATTGAATTTTTTGTTTAAAAAAAATATACGGAAACGAAATAAAATCAAAAAGTGGCTAGTTTGTAATTTGTTTTAATATTAATAGAAAAACATACTTAGCCTATTTAAGCTTAAAGACTATATGCTGCCAATAAGCCATTAATTTTTTTTTTTTTTACTTTGTAGTGGATTATAACGTATGTTTAAAAAATATATATATATATATATAGCATGTCTCTAACATGTAATTCATAACACATCAGAACTTTAGACCTGCAGTGTGTAGGCTAAACTGTATAGCCGTTAAGCTTAAATAGTCTAAGCATGCTTTTTAAATAAAACAAATTACTAATTAGCCACCTTTTGATTTTATTCCGTTCCCGTATATTTTGGTTAAACGAAAAATGCAATTAAGTGTATTTTGGTTTTAATTTTATTAGAAATTAAATAGCCGTTCAGGCAACACCTTCTAGCTAGGCCTACATAACATCGGCTCTGACTGCATTTTTTAGATATTGATACTTTTTGGCTGAAATTAC